>NC_081250.1:123724935-123879935 GCF_030490865.1 Poecile atricapillus | reverse complement strand
AAAGTGGCTTACTCCACCCTGGAAATACTTGACATACATATTGTCATCACTTAAGAAATATGGCAAAACTAAACAAAAATGCAGGAAATGTGGTAGTTATTTTGCACTAATCAGTGCAACTTTTGGAAAAACATTCATTCTTAACAGGGCTAAACCACAAAATTAAACATATATTTAATATTAATAGTGTACATTTTAAGTCTTTAGACTACGGAAGTTTAACTCAGATCTCAGTTCACAGTAAAGGTTTCTTTTGGATAAGACCTTATATCAGTGTCCTTATATGTGTATATACATATATCTTGGAATTATTATGAAGTAACAGTAGCCAAAACATAACCTAAGTTCAAGATGAATTCCTGGTATGTACTTGAGGTAAATGCCAAAATCCAACAGATAAGGGAAATAGGGTTAGAATCTATTTAACAAAATTAAATAACTAAACAAGTTACAAGAAATTAATCCTGGTAAACAAGGATAAAGATGTTACTTACTAGTAGTTTCAATTATTCAAGTGAAAGAGTATACACGTATCACTAAATACAACCTATCACTAGAGATCTGGGAAGTTTTTCCACTGCAGTGCTTGCAAAAGTAAACACCCAAAGCCTTGCTTCCTTGTTTAGTATGATTTGCCGTTGTTTCAGTTTTACTTCAGCCACAGAAATAAAATCATAGAAATGCTGGAAGACTTTGAAGGAGAACTAAAATCAAACTAAACTGCAGTTACAGGGTGTTATGCTATGTCAGCCACAGCAAAGCTGTGAGATTACTTTTCTGTCTAAACCAGAATGTCTTATCTGAGTGTAAATACATATACGAATATGATGATGGAATAAGGAATGTCCTCCCAAAAAAACCCACTTGCTCATGCAAATGGAAGCACAACTAATGCCTTCTCTTCATGCTGGGAAGCAAGTAGATCTATCAAGATTACAAAAAACACTATGGAGCAGAGCTCTCACTGTCAGTTTTTTAATGAACGCTATACCAGCAGTGATTTTGTAAAGGGTTATTTAGTTAGCTGTCATTGATTGCATATGACAATTTTGGATATGAAATTAGAAAATTTTGTCTCAAATGCAAAGGTGGGGCTCTAAAATACTGAAATGCAATTTCTCTTCCTCCTGAATCCAAGGCCCACATGCAACAAAGATGTCCAAATAACTTTGCCAGTCCACTACATATACTCGGGACATAATTTTTCTAGGAATCCACAGCAAGTGAAGGAGAATTTCTTCTAAACATTGAGCTGATTTCATCATCACAGCTGAGAAATCCAACAGTGTGGAAAACAGTGATCTGCTACTGGGCAAGAAAGCACACTGGGTGTAAACCTACTTGGAGACAACCAAAACAAAGATGAACAGGGAATATTAGAGATATATAGACTATTGGTCCTAAGAAGAATGACAGCTATTTTGCTGGGGTGGTTAGACAACAAACAAAACAGATTCTTCTGAGAACAAGGAAAGGACACATCACAAAATTCATTCTACAAATCTCCATTCTCTATGAGAGTATAGATTCAATTTTTGAATATTTACCAAGACAAAGATGTGTCAATAGAATCTGTGCTTTCTTCAGAGATTGATATGCTTTCAGAAAAGAGAGATATTGGAAAAAACTAATAATACAAAGTCCCTGCATAAACTTGAGCTATTAATGATGCCATCAGAAATCAACACAGAACTAACACTGTTGTTATCTATGTAAAATATATGTCTCTGGAAATCTCAAATTGCAGACTGCACTCTTCAAAAGAGCTCAAGCATGTTGCCATCCTTAATTTGACTAACAGATATAGAAGCTCCTTTCGAAGTCCAGACCTGGTCATTTCCTCTTTCTAAAACTAAACAAACAAGCAAACAGCAAACCTAACCAGCACAACAAGTGCAGCACTGAAAGAAGTGTTGTATCTTATAGGAACCTATATTCCACATCATATATCCTTTTGTTTAACAGGTGCAAGGAATTAATATATCATTTGTACATTTTGTTAAAAGACAAGAGTTGCATTGGACTGTACAATAGAGCACATTTCCACCCATACCCTGATTGCACAGGTAATGTGTAAGATCCACACTAATATATATATATATATATATATATATATATATATATATATATTTGCTACTAATTGTCTTTGATCCTGGCCAGTCAGAGAGAGAAACAGGACAAATCATTTGGTGCTGTGTTTGAGTGAGCAAAGTGTTTCCTGCCTTCATTGATCTGTGTGCCCAGCCACTTCTATGCGTGTGTGCACAGTGTGTACATGTGCTCCGGTGTTTTTTGCAAACATGTGCTCACTCTTGTTGCTGCCTAGGTCTGGGGACACCTGCTGCAGCAGCTTCCCCTCTATTGAGTGAATCAGTGTATTCAAAGTTTTGTTTTCTTACGAAAAACCCCAAACCAATAAAACCCAAGAGTTTTACAAAATACATAAATCAATCAGAATAGACTACTCAGAGATGTTATTAACTGTTGAACTACATTTGAGGAGAGCTAATTAAAATCTCTGTAAATGACAATGGTCAATTTTTAAAAAAATATAGCAACAGCCCAAATCAACACATTTGAGAGAAATAAATGGTGGTCTGCTGTATAACTTTCTGAGAAAGTAAAGTCTGTGGGATGCCACAGTGAGGTAGTTTCCATCCTATTCTGATCCTTTTTCAACAATCCTGAACTTACGAAAAGTAAGACTGATCTTCCTAAATCCCAAATCCACAAGGAGTGTTTCCAGAATCTAGGAATCTCTTGGTGTCAAGGGATTATAGCTGCCATTGATGCAATTTTGCCAAATTTTATCATTTCAAAAGGAAAGGAAAAAATCTGATAGAAAAAGGAAAGCTTCCGAATTATAGGCTCCTCTTCATCCTAGTTACTAAATTAGCTGACTGAAATTGAGCCAGACCTCCATCATTCCCTTCATCTTTCTAAAGGAAAGAGCCCAAAAAAGAGTAAACCAAAAAGTCCAGGAATAGATGCAGTATTGAAGAGGCATGGGAAGTTCTGGTATCATCCTTCACATACATCCATTTTATCTGCAGTTTGTAATAGCCATAATGTTTATGATGAAAGGTTTTAAATGGGTGTAGGAGCATAGATTAAAAAAAACCCAACAGAGGAGATAGACTAGAATAAAAGCTAGAAACTATAGCTGCCATTTGCTTCTTGATGAGGATGCAGAAAAGCAAAAATATTTGCTAACATACTTTGCAGTCCTAACACTCTCAAAATTATTTCTACTTTTTTCTACTCATTGATAGACAAGGATAAGCCATTTTGTCCTGGTAGGAAGACAGGACACTGCTGAGAAATGTATATGAACATAGATCTGTTACTACACTTGTATTAAGACTGTCACCTAGGGCTTGGCAATGACCTTTCAGCTCCATTGCAGAGATGGGGTAATTTTCTCCCCACAAATAAATGGGAAACTTTTGTCCTGTGTACAGATCCCTACAGCCACTCTGTCTTTGCTTCCCCATTTATTATACAGGTACATAAGAAGAATAAAAACCAAAATAAAAATAAGGACAGAATAAAAGCTTCTTATTTCAAAACAAGAATAGAAAAGTCTCACTTGAGTGACTATATCACAAGATATTAATTCCTTTACCAGCAAATTTATATTTCATAGCCAAAAGACAGTTCTGCAACACTAGAAGAAAATCATGAATCAGTCTTTGAAATGCTGAAAATAACAATCCACAAGTTGTGCACCATTCAGGCTCCTGTACTGCTACATGCAGTAATGTACCCTTAATTATGATACCTGTAGGATGTTACATGTACATTTCATACAGCAATCAAATGTACATAACAATCAAAAAGAGACAACTGAGAGGGGACTTCATCAATGTCTATAAGTATCTAGCGTGGGGAAGCCAATAAAATAGAGCCAAACTCTGCTCAGTGATTCAAACAATAGGACAAGAGGCAATGGCAGACACTGAGGTACAGAAGTTACATCAGAATATGAGGAAGAACCTCTTTACTGTGCAGGTGATCGTGCACTGGAACAAATTGTCCAGAGAGAGAGTGGAGTCTCTCCCAGTGGAGATATTGAAGAGCCATCTAGACACAAACTTGTGCCATGTCTCTAGGATGACCCTGCTTGAGCAAAGAGGCTGGAACAAATGGCTCACTGTGGTCCCTTTCAACCTTACTCATCCTTTGATTCTTGCATCATATTTTGAAAAGATTGTTTCCTAGCACTCTCCCTGGCTGCTGCTACTCAGACCATACAAAAGAAAAAAAAAAAAATAATAAAAAAAAAAATTCAGAGGAGAGTACACTATTTGGCATGTGGCAGGATATTGAAGGAAAGAGCAATTCATGACACTAAACTCTCACTTATTAAGGCAGAGAGTCGACTCAGTTGGTATCTCTTATTTTTTCTTTTAACCTTATCTGTTGTATATCTTTAAATGGAAAATAATGTTTTGATGCCACTTAAATATTTGCTTGACCAAAGAGTAAAACAGACTTACCTGAGAGAAACAAAGCAGTAGATGCTCCTCATGTATCCTAGGGGTGTTACCACTTCTTCTTAGTACAGCAGTTCATTTAAAAGAACTTAAATGACTGCTCTATTCCAAATGTAAATTACAGCATACTATTGAAAGTGCTGCCGTCGACAGTGGTAGCTGCTACCATGATTTGTTAAGCCATTCAATTTGTGTCAATGTGTACCTAGAGCCCATCTGAAAGACAAAATATTGTTGCTCCAGACGATTATGTGTAGCTGCAACTCTCATTTTGCAACACTCTAAAAATGCCCCAAATATGTCTAAAAAAACCAAACCAAGCCAAAAAACCTTGCCTAAAACCAGAATATTTTCATCAGCTATAAAAAAAAAAAAAAGTTTTCAAGTGACCAGCTGAAAACTAAAGTTAAAGAATTTACACTTTTCACAGTCTTCATTCTTTACAGCAATTGAAAATTTGGAGACATTATGGTCTAGGTTATACTACATACACACTGTGTGCAGACAAAGCCATTCTAAGTTAAGAATCACCCTGAAGAGTTGTGCACTCGGGTGAACTCCTTTTCCCTGTTTCCTCAGTGAAGCAGTTACCCAGAAGTTGATAACTTTGAGTGGTGCAGTCTATGCATACTACATGTACTGAAGACTAGTGTTTATCAATTCAGGGATCCTAGGCTTGATGGATTTTATTTATTAAAATTATATTTTTTTTCTTCATTATCTAGTTTCTGTTGATATTGGTACCTAATTACATTTTTTAAAGTTTTTTTCTTTAGTGTTTAGAACATTTATTCCATTCATCCAGTTGCCAGAATGCAACAAGTAGTTGCATTTTTTATTTTTTATGAAATGAAAAAAAATTACAGCCTTCCCGAGGAGCTTCTCTGCTTTAACCAAATGCACCACAGGTAGCCGTAGTGCATTATATTACTCATTATTTAGGAAATCTGCCCCTATCTTGTCATGATATGGTGGAAATCTTGGGAATAAGATTGTTAAAAACTAGACAGCACCGTCCACAATTCCAGTGATACATCACTTGTTCATTACTTATTGTGAAGGCATTACCAATTCCATTTACAGAAAGAAAGGACCTATACCAACTCTATTTTGTAAAATAGTCTCAGTTTGGCAGTTTTAATTGTATTTTTAATTTTATGTACTCTTATATAAATAAATTATTCTAAATATATTGTAATAAAAGCCTGATAACTTTGTTGATCTATTTAAAAACAAGCTTGATTTTAAAAGGAGAGAAACATGCCATTCTCACATACTGCCACATTTTCTGTGCTTCAAAGGTGAACAAAGTCTACAGCCAAGTCGATTAATTGTACTCAATATAAACATGACCTACACAATGCCATCTCTTTATTTATACTTCTAAGCAATAGTTCATAAAAGTAATATGAAATTTTTACAGTGACATTATCAGGAAAAAAAAAGTTGTTGTTTTACTTAGAGATTTTTTTCCCACCAGAAATAATTATATTCCAGTGTAATTAATGCTTATTGGAAAATAAAGTCAAAAATAAATAAAATAAAAATTTCTTTAGGCTTCACACAAAGCATCTTTTTCAAAATACTTTGAATGTTGCATCTGAAAGTTTTGTTATGAGATCTTTTGTCACTCCTATTCTGTTGGCTGAGCTGGATTGAAGCTTTGACTCACCTTCCTTTCAACTTCTGTGAAATCAGATTTAAAAGTGAGAAAGGCATCACACCAGTGAGCTTCTTTAGCTGTAAGCACATTCTGATTGTCTGCTGAAGGCTGCCTGTGCTGAAGAACAATTACTTTTTGGTCTTTCAGCTGTGTATTGAAATCAACAGAAAAGACAAAGATAAGAATAAGTAATGTTCTAAACATGCTACAAGTAAGTTAACCTTTCCAACATTATGTATCATTCCTTACTACTTAATACATATTTACTTCTACCGAGGTACCATAGTGTTCCATTAACTTATATATTATATACACAAGAGAAATCTTTTTGTAGTGAGCTTTTTAATAAACCCTTGATGTATTATAAACATCTAAGTTGCTAAGAGTTATTATCTCATGATTTTGTAGTATTCCTACCTGTAACATGTAGAAAAATTGTTGCTAAAATATGTTTGTCTATCATCTACTGTAGTTTGATTTTCCATCACTGGAAAGAAGTTTTTCTCATGAGAAAACAATTTAGGATTTTCTTTCAGAATATTTTTCATTTTAGGATTTCCAGCGTCTTTGTTTTTATATTTGCTTTTTTGAATCCCTTTGCTGCTGTGCAAAAAAAGAATCTACTCTCTGTGGCAATCTCCATTCTGCAAAGGTCATTTATAATGAAACTTATTGTATACACCTAATTTTATATTGCATAATAAATCTTCAGCTACCCCTATACGTGACAACTCTGAAGGTTCAATCAGAGGTTCAATGTATCAATATTTAATGTATCTCTTAATAAAAAATTAGCACAGGCCTTCGATGAAAATAAGTGTTCTTGGTTTATGTGGTCTGCTTCACAGGACTATTAAAACAATCTTTGTTACAGTGTTAGTATTCATACAGGCATAATAACAAAGTTAACTATTAGGTTAAACACAGCAAAAAAGGCACTGAAATATGTTTGCCCTCACAAGGATTATGTCCTCAGACAAACAGTGGCAAGTTACAAGGCATAACAAAATTCAGCGCCAAAAAGAAAGAAATGTCTATCTACATAAAACAATCCCTTATTGTAATATAGCTAAGAAAAAAAAAGTCATACTTTATTCCATGTAATTGTAAAAAAATATGTTGTTAGCATGTTTTAGATAAGAGAATGACAGAAAAGTACAATTATATACCTAAAATGTTGTGTTTGACAAACTATTAAACCTTTACTGAATACACTGGTGTGTTTCAATTTTGCATAACAGATTCTGTTTTAAGGGTCTCTGACTAGACTCATTAGAAATAGTCAGCATTCTATCTTCAAAATGAGTGGAATCAAGAAAATAAATTGGGGTTTTTTTGACTTCCTAAAATCTTTATTTTTCCTGTGGAATACATTATTTATCATATTTTTCTCAAGACTATATCTACAGCCAAACATTTTTAAAGTGCTCAATTTTGATGGAAAATGCTTCTGCTCTAATTTGTATACTTAAAAATTGATTCATAGTAATGTAAATATTCTAACTGAATCTACTATGCAGACTGTTTATAAATAAACCTTCCTCTTTTGTACTTAAAGCCAGAGAGTATTTTGATGAAAAGCAATGACTTAGATTCAGCTATTTAAGACAATAAAATTTTTCATGGTTTCACTTGTGCTGCAGTGAATTTACTGCAAATTCCACCAGTCTGACAGATTCAATCTGTCCATCTCTTGAAATGACAGGTCGTATTTGCAGCATCAAATATTTCAAGAATTGCCAAGTATATTAGAAGTGACAAAGAATGCAAGGAACACGATGTACATTCTGGTTGTAAAATAAAATTTCAGAGACAACCACCCCACCCGGTCCACACATATGGTATGTATATATGTTCAGATAACATTGGTTAAATTCACTAAGTTAAAGAAATCCACAAGTTATTTTTAAGTTTTTCCTTGCCATCTGATGAACCAAGCCTGTCTCTCACTATATATATATATATATATATATATATATATATATATATATTTGGTCTTTTGCAAAAACTTTAATTTTGCTCTCTCTATTAGAAATGTATAAAGTTTGTGTAGGAACTCTAAGAAGTTTTCTGGGGAAGAACATGTGCTGCAGACTGGTTATAGGAACAATTAATTTGTCTCAAGAATCTGTCCTCAGAAGATGCTGACCTACTGAGTGATCCAGCATAGCATCTAAACATCTAAACACTCCTTAGCTACTAGCTGCCAATGGGTGTAATGGTAATTTATCTTCAAAAATATTTGGTGCACAATCTGAAGATTTAAGCATTAAGTATTTTTCATAATCAAGCTGTGTGTATCTAACATACACTTGAGAGACCAGTTTTGTGCATCCAAGTTTAAGAAATGTTGATGTTTTTCAAATTAAAATCTGAAAACAAGTTCTAACAAAACATTGTATTATATTTATAGCACACTTCTGAAACTTAATCTTTAAACAGTATTACATATTTTGGATTAAAAGATACAGTTCTCAATTCTTCACACTGTTCAAATTAAATAAACTTCAATATAGTTTTCCCATGAAGAGAGCTTATTTTTAATGGAGCTGTCTAACAAAGCCTGATTTTACAGTTTTGATTGTTTTTTCTCTAATCATTTAGGATGCTAAAACCCTCACCTGAGCAAAAGAGAAATTTGTGAATACCATGACCACTTCTAAAAAAGAATCAGGAGCCTAAAAAATGTCACATCAATTAGAAACATTTTGCAGTACCCTTTATGGGAAAATTATATTCATTTGTTCTAAATAAGCATTCCAAAAACCTCTGTATTATATCAAACACAAATATTGACTTCTGAAGTCAGTAGAAGTCCAAAGTTGGTAGCATTCTATCTTGCTAAAAGGTTCCAAGGCATGCATAGTTTAAAATTTAGCTGAAGCTTAAATATTAGCTTATTTAAATTTTTAATATGAAATGCAGGAAATAATAATAAAAAAATTCAGAATACTTATAATAAAATATAAATATTTACTGATCCCTGGGTATTGTCTCCATTACTTGAACTCCATATCTCCAAATACAATACAAATACTCCACATCTCCAAATAAAAGCAACAAAAATAGAAAAGCTGCATTCAATCAAAAGAGTCTATGATTCTAATACAACTCATGAAATAGCAGTTAAATACTTTGTATTTTTCAGACATTATACTATCATTCTGTTTAAAAAAACCCCAACAAACTAGAAACATATACCCAAAAAACAAAACACAAAGAATCACTAAACAAACAGCTGCCCCAAGGAGACAGAGAATTATGTCCTAGAAATGTTACTAAAAGGTTTTATCATTCATTATGTACTTTATCTGTTTGACTCAGGGAGTAGGAAAGACTACAGCAAGGTCCAGTCTGTCACAACTTTGCGTTTGAGGGTGAGCCAGGCAGCAGCTGCTACCCGAGCTGTGTAACACTGGAATTAGAGGTAGATGACAGTGACAGACTTCAAAACTTCTCTTGTTCTATCCCCACAGAAACAAGGCTCTCAGTGTTCTACATCTCCAGGTCCAGCCAGTAGAGGTTTGGTAAGCTGGGTATTGCCAAGAGGTGCTCAGGTACACACATACATGCATGCAAAGTGCAAACAAAGCACACGTGGCCAAGCACGCAGACTGCACAATGAGAAGTGATGTGGCCCACACTGTGTCCCACATCAACACAAACAGCTTTTATGTAATTGTGAACAGCACAGGGGTCCAAATTTTCTCTTTTGTCTCCATCTGACCAGGACTGAAGTTTGACACACAGACATAACACAGGACTGCCCCTTACCTGGCCCCTAGATGCTGGTCTCCCTCAGTTGCTCAACCCCTTCACTCTCAGCTCTCTGACTTGTGATCCTACACTGGAGGCTGGCACTCTGAGTCTCTCCCTACCCATCAGCTTGTCTGACTGAAGCCTGACAGCAGTCTTGCATTACAGGCTCTCCAACCTCAGCCCTATGATAGTCAAAGTGGGGTTCCCAGATCCTGGTCTGTCCTCTTTTTAACAGGCAGATCCAGGGATCCTCCTGACCATGTTGTCTCAAACTCACTCTTTCTCACCACTGGCAGCCACTTATCCTACTCATCTGTTTGTCCAGTTTGGAGTCTATTACCATTCAAATGTACAGGCTCACGATAGAGAGCTTGCCCACATACAAGGTCTAGAAAAATAATTTTGTAAAACTGGAGAATGCACTGAAGTGAAGATGTGCAGAGTTCAGACAGAAAACTTGTACATATGGTTCTTTATTTTCTTTACTCTCAGCTGAACCACAGTTGTTCCTACCCAGTATCAAGGTGATCTTTAAAGTCCCTTTCAAACTTAACTATTCCATTTCTTTGCTACTGGTGGATGTTACATCAAGGGCAATAGGCTGAATGTTCTCCTCTGATAGTATGAGGAGCAGGCAGTGCAGTGCACTCCATTAGGTTGCAAAGGCTTCTTTCTCTGCCTTTCACATTGCTCCTCTGAGCCTTACCAGGTCCTGTGTTTAATTTGATTAGCTTTCAGTCAGCCCAGCCCCACCTTCCAAAAGGAATGCTAGTCTGAGTCTTCACTATGTAGCTAATTTTTTTCACAAAACTTACAAAATTATCTTTGAGATTTGGACTTTAGTTTTGATTTTGAAATACCTAGAGGACAGATTGGAAGGGTCATCACATATGACTAAATTTTGTAGGAAATGAGAAACAAAATATTAGTTATCTTCCTTTTCTTCTTTTGTTACTTCACTTTTTTCTTCATCTGTCATTAAGTAATTTATTTCTCCCTTTGCCAGTAAATCTAAGGACATTTATTTTCTATCTAGGCAAGAAATTCCTTTCAACCCCGTATTATTTACAATATTATTATCAGCCTTTGTCCTGCTTTTTGCATTTTCAATGTCTTCTCTCATCCTCAGAAGTACATACATGCTGCAAGCTGGACTCACCTTTAATCTCATTGACCAAATACCTAGAATTTCTATCTGAATTCTTCCATTCATTTCCACCCTAGATATTTGTCAAACTTAAAACTTGAAAATACACTGAAACTAGTCAGTGTCTACTTGTCTTTTTAGGAGAAGTACTTCATTCCATCATTCCTAATTTGTTTGCTGTTCCTGCAGAGCTAGGAAGCAAGCTCTGTTTTTCTTCTTCCATTTTGCCCTAGTGAAAACAGATCATGGCTTGTGGCTACCTAGAGCTGTCTTATAAAATGAATGTCCTGGCTGTCTCCCTTCCCAGCATCTTGCCCACACCCTGAAGAGCCAGAGTGAGAAACACAGAACACATCGTGGAAGTGCTGTTCAGCAGCAGCTGACATCTTGGTGTGTTGTCAACTCTAATTTGGTCACCAACATAAAACACAGCATCATGTATAGACTGCTATAAATACAATTATCTTCAACCCATCCAAACCCAGTACGTTCCAGTAGTATTTTCATAATTTTGCAAGACAACTCAAAACTCTTTCTTAATATTTTTGTTCAAGCATTGGTTAAAATCCCCATCTTACCTTCCATCCATCTGCTGTCTGTAGTAATTTTATCAATTAACATATAAGTTAGGTGTAACCCAAGTAAATCGATGAAGAATACTACTGAAAATGCTGGAAATAGTTTTGGCTAGGAAAATCTCAAAATTATTGTAATGAATTAAAATTCTCTACATGCACAGAGGTGGGCCTTTTTGCAGTTAAATTTTCTTGTAATTATTCTGCATGGCATTTTTCATAAGATGGTATTTTATCAGTATATGATACAATCTGACAAACTATGTAAGTATTTTGTATTCTTCTGAATGCTTCCAAAGAAGGGACCAAGAAAATCAGTGGAAATGTGAGCTTTGTGGCTGTATGTACAACTTTTAAATAGCAACATATAAAATATTAATACCCACTTTAAAAGTTGATACATCTTTTAGTATTAGTAAATAAAATACTCTGATTTGTATAGAAAGATATCATTACATTGAAAAACACATACATTATAGAAAGCTTAAATTACTAAAATTAAAATAATGATTCTTCTCTCCCATAACTTTTCACTGTTATGGAAAATTTATGGGGAAGAAACATGTATGAGTAAGGTAGCACAAAACAATAATTATTTAAGCTATTATTATGAAACAATTAAATGACACAGACATGTCTAGGCACAGCTGGACATGTCTATTGTCCAGCTAGAGAGAATACATGATGACTTGCAGCAATAAAAATCTGCCAGAATGCTAACTGTAGTAATTTCACTGAAGGCTGTCAGTATTATTGAGACTGGCAGAGTGGGAACTTGGAACTGTATATTCAGTTCCATCAATTACTTCTCCATGTTAGGACCTTTGGAGAATGCATTTCTTGGAACTGTTCTATGGTTCTTCTCTTCTAAGAAGATTTCAAGATTCACTTCCAGGTAACTTTCACTACAAAGGAAAAGTGCTGTTAAAGAAAAATGCACCATGAGAACATACCTGTGAAGAGGTTGCACTTGAGAGAGGATACTTGTTATAGATTTTCAGTTGTTGCTTATTTATAAATTCATTACCCACATTTCTCTCCCTCCCCTTTTCAAAACCTGGGTTTTAAACACTTCTGGATTGTTAAGGACAAAAACTGCGTGCTAGTCATTATTTTTTAGTATTTTATATAGTTTAAAAGGTTAAACAGAACCACCAGGTTCTTTTAACATACTTGTAGTGCAAACCCACAGAGTGTGAATATAAGGATGGACAAGCATTTGAAGAATGTTACTCATGTAGAATCATGATATAAGATAGCATTCAGCAGCTAGTCAGTAGAAAAACCCCATCAGTGAAATGCAAATTGAAAGTTCAAATTACAGTGTGTAATTTTCTTCAGCTCTTCACAAAGTAGAGGCATCTCAGTTTATCTCATCTGGCTTTTCTTTTTGGACAATTTTAGGAGAGTACTTGAAGGCAAACCTTAGAGGCAAACTGTCCACTTATCAAGGAAAAAATTATGCAGATCTGTTAGGGCTAAGGTCCAACTGCACCTGCTTTACCTAATTTAAGAAAAATTCTTGAAAAATATATTAAATAAAAAAAGAACACTGTAAAGAAAACAGAAATAGATAAATAGAGAGCTTGATGTGTAGAAGTGCATAAACTGACACCTTAGACACCTCAGAGATGAAGCAACTGTTCCAAAGGGAGGCTAAGAGAAAGATGATAAAGCCCTGGGTGTATTGCCAATAACTTGGTTGCAGAATCAAACCCTGAGCTGAAGAGTACCTACCCTAAGTTACAGAGAAAGGTTTTCAGAAAGAGAGAAATGAGGTGTCAGAAGGGCAGTGTACATGGCAAAACATCTGTCTATGGAGAGAAAGTAAGGTATTAGGACAGAGAACTGAAGAAAAGAGTATTAAAGTAAAAAACACAAATAATTTCCTTTGACACATCTTTTCTTTCTCAGACTTCCTTATCTCTTACCAAACTGAGAGAAACATTCCAGAGCAGACAACAGACTTAATGAGCTGTAACCCAAAAAGTTAAGTTTCTTTAGTGTGTCTCTGAGAAATCTATGGTCCAAGAACTACAACCAAGGCAGCAGTGTGATACAGGTCTGAGAGCTTTGTCGAAAGAATAAACAATACCTTTGTCACTCAGTATGAGTACCTGTACCCACAACTGCCTGTGATGCCTAAATATCCTTCAAGCACAGCTACAGAATTCTGCTTACTTTAGCTTACATGTCAAAAATGTGCTAGAAAAGACATTTTAGCAGCAGTCCTCCCCTTATGACAGGCATGCAAATACCTAGGCAGAAATAATAATGTATAATTCTCTGAAAAACACATGCTACATGTGCTATACAGATCAAACTTCTTAGTCATTTAAGATGACTTATGGTCAGACTTATCCTCAGTTTATGAAAATAATACTACAAATTCCATTTCATCTTCTCTCAGCCTAAATTATTGCAATTATTAGAGGAACTACTATTTTTGTGCAAAGGTAGCAATTAAAAGTCAGTCAGGATAAAGAGAGACTTCATCCATGCCAGTAAATTAAATGTGCCAGGAACTACTCTTTGTCACTGAGGCCAGTGATCATGGATCAGTCAGCATTCATGATGTGAAACATGTGTACTGTCTATTAGAAAAGAACTTAAACCTATACAAATTCCTGAACAATTCCTGAGAATCAGTTGGGGAAGCACAAATAGCATGAGAATTCTTGAAAGCAGCAGACCGTATGACCTTTACATTTATAAATAAAAGTGCAGCTTTTTATGCTGGACCAGTTAAAAAAAAAAACCAAAAACACAAAAGAAGGCATGATTCCTGACCTAATTAATCTGTAACACCATCTGAAGTTAATCATAAGTGAATGTGATAAATCGGAAGAAGAGGGAACTGAACACTGTAATTAAAATATGACAACATGAATATGCAAGCTGTAAAACTTGATTGTTACACATTATGCAAAGGTCTGGATTCTTCTCAGGGAGACAAGAAGAAGAGGAGTCATTCATCAGCTTTGCTCCCCTGATGCAAAATTTAGCAATCACTGGCTGGTCAATTTATTTAAACACCATAAGGTGGATTAAGAGGAACAAGTTTAAGAAAAATATGAATTCAAGAAGAATACAACATATTTCAGGACTGTAATGGAAAAAAAGCATAAAGACAGCCATTAAAGGGGCAGAAGAATAGATTTCACATCACAGAAAAAGGAGGAATTTTAAATATACGACATAGTAAATGACAAGTGTTAGAAATTAGAAAAACCCATGAGGGTTTAAAAAAAATTAATTTAATGAGACATGAGAAGAATAAAAAGTGGCATGGCTGAATGAGGTAAATGGTCAGACTACTTTAGTTGGAAATGTTTGCCTAGTGAGATTATGGTAGTAAAGAAGGAAAGATATTAGAGTCACGAACATTTGTAGAGATTCCACAGGCAACTGGGAAAAGCAGTTAAGAAAGCAAACAGGATAACTTAAGGTGGTGAGTGTGTGGTTAAGAGTTTGTGATGCCAGAGAAAACAACCAACATGGATGAGATCACAGAAACACAGAGTCACGGAATATGCTGAGTTGGAAGGAACCCACAAGTACATCCAAGAGTCGCACCATGTACCTGACAGCATTGTCCAAATGCTTCTTGAATTCCTCTCAGAATTGGCAATGTGGCCCTGGAGAGACTTCCTGCGCCCAACCACCTCCTGTGTGGAAAATCTTTTTCTAATATCCAACCTAAATATTCCCTGACAGAGCTTCAGGCCATTTCCTTGGGTCCTGTCACTGGTCACCACAGACAAGAGAGCAGTTTCTGTCCCTTCTCTTCCCCTCATGAGTCTCTTCCCCTCATGAGGAAGTTGTAAACTGAAGTGAGGTGTCTCCTCAGTCTCCTCCAGGATGAACAGACCAAGTGACCTCAGTTGCTTCTCATAAGGCTTCTCCACGAGGCCCTTCACCATGCTCTTGTCCCTTCTTTGGATGGAACAGTCTAATATCTTCCTTATATTGTGGTGACCAAAACTGCACACAGGACTCAAGGTCAGATTGCACCAGCGCAGAGCTGAGTGCGACAATCCCCTTCCTTCCTTGCCTGTCTGGTGATGCTGTGTCTGATTCATCCCAGGACATGCTGAGGAATGAACTGCTTCAAATTGTTGAAAAGAGAAAAGGGACAGAAAAATCACATAGCAGAGAAGTGTAATTTCTGACCTATAATTTCTGATTCTGTGTATGAAGAATCCACAGACTAAGACCTCCTAATGAAAGAGATCTAAATGATAGATATGAGGCTTAAAAAGTGAGTCAGATACTTAGAAATGGCAATGACAGCTAGGATAGAGAAAAAAAGGAAGAGGCCTGAGAAATGTTAACAGGGGAGAATAAATACAGAGAAATGGGCTAACAGGAGAAGATCCGAGGTACAAGAAGCTAATATAAATTTACTGACAGAAAGTATAGATAAAACACTGAGACACAGACAGGTGTTAGGTGGCTGGTGGAACTCATAAGCCATTTACCAAAAACAATAAATGAACTAGTAAACAAGTCAACATAGCAATTAAGAAAATTATCATATAGCAGAGTAACAAGTTGCATGTGCTAATACACATGTCAATAAGGAGGAAAAAACAGAGACTTGGCTTGGTTAGTCAGTAATAGTCAAAGAAGCTGGATGGCAGCTGAACACCAGATGTTAGAGCTGCTGCTATCGTCTAACTAGTGAAGTCAAGGACCTGGATCAAATTTCCATGATGCATTTTGTGTTCCATAAATGACTAGCACATACCAAAGGTTTATGGACCACATTTGAAGGAAGAGTAAAGAGCTGCATATGTTCACAGGTTTTCAGCATAGACTAGGAAAATGTCAGGAGACATATCAGTAAAGTGATTGCTGAATTACAAAGGACAGGTTTAACCATAAATCTCAAATATAATCTATGTATATGAAATATTTAATTTTTTTAAGCTTGAGGAGAACTTCACCAATAAAGACAACAACCTTCTAGTATACCATTATTTGAAAAAAATGCAGAATTTATATTAACTTTGATCATAGATATGTGGCTTAAACAACCCATATCTGTAGAGAAAGTACATTTCCAAAAAAAATTTATACTTAAGAATGAGCTAAAGAAAACTGTGTTCAGGGCCTAAAACATGAGTAGTTTTAGCTAAACATACATGACTTTTTAGCTAAATATACATGATAGTTCATTTTACTTGGTATACTAATAAACAAGCTTATCTGTAAGATGTTTTATTATTTTCTTAGTGTTCAAAATATATCTCTTTGAAAACTGAAACATCACAGGAGAATCATCAATCTGATGTAACAGTTCTACTGCTGTTATGTGCTGATATTTTTAAACTTAGTACTTTTTTCCAGCATTCATAGTAACATTGCTAATTAGCGGCTAAGATCTTTCCTGTTTGGTTTCTAATTGTGTGGTTTTTTGAAATAATTTCTACAGTGGAAATTGATTTGTTACTAAATTCTAATTTACTCCATCATTCTGCATAATAAAAATCCCTACATTAGAAAAATTCATATTTTTCTCTGAACAAAACCTGTAAATATATTACTGAGATTATTTAATACATTTAGTAAATCACTAAACTAAGGTGTTGTATGGAGCTTAACTAAATATCACAGTAATGTACAATATTTGAAAGAAAATCTCTGTTTCTATTTATAATGAAATTATTAAATTTTTGTGGAGATTTTTCTTGCATTCCTTTAAAATATTCTTGTAAACAAATAATCTGGTTGCATTATTTCTAAAACTATTTTGACTTAAATTTGGAGAGTATTAATATTTTGGGCATTATTAATCAACACCTGTAATAAGCTGTAACAGCAGTTTGAGAGACAAAGATTTTATAGGTGTTTGTCAGCCAGGAGTATAGTTGAATAAGTAATTTTAATTGGATCATTTTTTGAATCATTCAAGAGATACAAACTGAACATTTCCAAATAACTTCCTAAATTAAAAACCTGCTACAAAACATAAAAGTAAACTCCTTTCCTAAATAGTCTTGGTCAATAATAGAACTAATTGAAAACCTATAAATTTAGCACAGTGCAGCATGTAGTCTCTATCTTGCTCTGCCTATACATCAATAGGTCATTCTCAGTTAATTAAGGGAAGGCATAATCAGCTTAATTTATGTAGTTCAGGTCAGTTAATGATATCTTAGTACAGTACCTGAACATTTGGCCTGCCCACAAAACTAGCTGGATATACCCAGTTCATTCTGCAGCTCTTCAGCTTTTCATTTTTTATCTCAGATTTCACTTTACACACTTTTAGTCTGGAGCTACTAAGTCTAATTTCTTGAGGATGGCACTGAAATAAAACCAGAACAAATTACTAGGTTAGCAAAGCAATGTGATTGGATTGCACTCTGTGATAGTATTTTACTCAGAAAAACCATAAAAGGGGACCGTTCCAAATTAAGTACTTGCATCATTTAAGTATGTAGTAGTTTTAAATAGTATAATAACAATAAACAAATGAATAATAAAAACCAAAGAGATAGGGATAAAAAAAATCTTAGTTTTCCCATAAATCATATAGTCTTAAAAGAGCCAAAAGAAGCAAGAATTTTACAGAATACGACAACATACAATGTGGTACCTCAATAAGGTGATCATCCTTTTCCTGTTGCAGAGAAAGTGTTTTCTTCTGCTGTCTCTGTAGCTCATCTTCTCCTCTCTGAAGCTGCAAGTTTACACACAAAGACAAACCACAATGTCAACCAATTGGACCTCACTTAGGGAACCAAAGAGATCGATTTTGTAAAGCAAAGGATGAACAGGACCCCATTTCTGAAGTACGTTGCTCAAACTGCTCTTTCATTAAAAGATGCTCTCTCTTATTGATTTTGGCTTAAATAATGAGAAAGCTTATCCAAAAATCTTTAGCATTTGGGCTCAAGTTAAGGAAATCAATAGAGTCATTTCCCATTTGAACTGCATATGTGAGTTTTATGTACGAGAGACAAGACAAAGCCCAAATCGGATAAATCAATAACATTGTCAATAGAACATGAAGCCGACAAATGGCATTTTTAAGCAATTAAAGAGAGCTGTAAACATACAGAAGCTAATCAATTACAGTGTTCTGCTATTAACAGTTTTTAATTTATACAAACATTGTTAGGAGTCCTTGGGAATGAAGATAACAATACATGTTTCTTGCTACCGTTTAGGTATTATGACATTAAAGCTTTTGTTCTCTCAGCATGTAAATCTTTCTGTGGTCATGGGAAGAAAAGGAAATATTTAATTAGTCACTGAATTCCTATACTATTATGTAGACATATGTAATAAACATAGTGGATTACAGACCTTGACTGTGTTTTTTCACCCAATACAGAGTGCAAGGACAACATAAATATGCAATTATTCAGTAGAACAAATCATAAAATCATAGGAATGTCTATAGGTCACCTAATTGGACTCATTCAGAGTAGGACCCCAGCCACAACTAGATTGGGTCAACTTTGGCTTTATCTAAACAAGTGTGAAAAAATCCCAAGGATGGAGATTTCACCACTCAAGTTCAAAAATTGTTCCAATGCTATATAATCCTCCTAGTGAAGAACTTCTAATGTTGATGCCAAAGCTGAAATTTGTGACTTTTGCCTTTTAATACATGAAGTGCTGGTAGTAAGGAGAATTAGTGTACCCTGTAGTACGTCATTCTCAGAGAATACCTGCAAATTGCACTGACTGCTACCTAGGGTCTTTTAGCCTGTCTTTCACTGGGTTAAGCAATCTAGTTGATGGCCCTCTTCTTCAGGTCTCTAACCATGCAGATGGTAAACTAAGACTCCAGTCTTGTTAGCCCTCTTTTGGATTCTTTCCAGTTTTCCAACATCCTTCTTGAATTGCAAGATAGATGTAAACAAAGTATATGTGAAGTGTGAAGGAACACTAACTTTCTTTGATATATTGTCCACATTCCTTCCAATGTAGCCCAGTTTGCCTTATTTGTGGTGACAGCATTCCATTCATACTCAACTTGAAAGCCACTATAACCTCTCCATTCAGCAGAGCTGCTACCAAGTCAGGTAGTTTCCAGACCCTACTCATGAACTTGGCTGTTTTTTCT
Organism: Poecile atricapillus; assembly: GCF_030490865.1. Taxonomy (NCBI): domain Eukaryota; kingdom Metazoa; phylum Chordata; class Aves; order Passeriformes; family Paridae; genus Poecile; species Poecile atricapillus. The sequence goes on along the minus strand of NC_081250.1, from coordinate 123,860,212 downwards.
GAAGTGCAAGGCTTTTGCACTTCTTCTAAATTGATTAGGTTTCTATTTGTCCAGCCCCTCTGTTTCTCAGTGTTTTTCCATCCAGTGGAACTTTAACTTCTCAATTTTTCCCCGTGTGAAAATTTCCTGAGGGTCCATTCTATCTCATCATCTTGAAATAATTTCATCACTGATGAAAATAACTGAATAAGATAGGCTTTAGTATTGACTGGATGTCATCCGGAAGCTGAACCATTAATTACTATCTTCAGAACCCAAATGCCTGCTCATTTTTCAATCCATCTACCAACTCATTCATCCAACACATTCATCTCAGCTTATAAATAAAAATACAATCAAAAAGGATGTTAAAAGTTGTGTTTGAGTTATAGTACGTGGGCCCATGTAACCAATCCTCCCAACATAGAAGGCAATCAGATTAGTCAATTGTAATGCTCGTGCTGATTGTTCAGGTGAAACAAGTGCATCTTAATAACTCAGCATGCACAACCCTTTCTCATAACATAATTCTCAGAATGTAAAGGCACATGTTATGCTTCAAGCTAAAAGACAAAAAATATTGAGCCTAATCAGCAATAAGAGCAGTATTTAAATAAATAAGTGGTTTTGAAACCACATATATGTTAACACAAGGCTAACACTTCCATTTTGCTACATGTAGGCAGCTTCCTTTTCCTTTTCCTCCTCACACAAGACTCTTCAATTGCTCATGCTCAGCATCCAGATAAGGTAACAGAATTCCTATTCCTGTTCATCTAAAGGAATGTACATCTAGAAACAACAAAGTGTTTTGAAAGAGAAAAGTGACCAGAAAACTTGAAATTCTTGACTCAAAATCTCAAAGATTATCCTTTACATGTTAACTTACATTTCTTTTACAGAACTTCTCTTCCATTTTTTGATTGCTCAAATGTACATTCACCCTTTAAATAACTCCAAGAAAATGTTTTACAATCAATCTAGCAGAGCAGTGTTGAAACACTTTAAGCAGTCAACAAATGTAGAACCATATTTTCTTTCAGCAACCCAAAACAATATAGCTTTCAGTGGTGGTATGGCAGGAAATGAAGAAAAAGTTTCTGAACAATACTAGTAATATTGTCTGATTTCTGGTGGACTATGCCCTGATTCTATTAGGAGGAAATATTTTTAAAGTTACATAGCAAAACTCAATTCAGGCCACTATCCATTTGGACAGTCATTGAGTAGAAATGGCTAAATTTGTAAAATGAAAAACACAGGAAATTTCCTGTTGCTTGTGCACCTGTGAACACTAAGAATGTTTTTGGCTTTGAACATATGAAAGGTAAATGCTTATTTCACAGATCTCACGCTTAGGAAAGAAAATTGAATGCTTAATTTACTGGTTACAGATTAAAAGAGAAATTTAGGAGATGCATTAGAAGGGAGATTCTACCTCAGAAAGACAGATGAAATAAGAGTCATCCCTCATATTGTTGAATTTGTTTACCTTTTAGCACCTGTACTGACAAGAAGAAAGCAAGTTTTTGTAGGTACAGGAAAAATATTTTTAGAGAATCATTAATATATATTGTTCTATTTTTAAATCCCACTGGATAGCAGGGTCTCTAAAAATACTCCTCAAGAAATACCTGAACTGCAGGATGAAAGAAAAAGCAGAACCTGCCAGTTTGACTCAGATGACTCAGAATTCTGAGAACCTAAAGAGAATGAGAAAGACAGAAGAGGACATAGAGCTATGAACAGATCTGCAAGAAACTTGTTTCTATTTTTGCTAGCATAGAATACACTGTTCTCATCTATTCTGCCCAAGAGATGCACTTTTTAATTGTAGTTTTTGGCCAAGAGGTCAGTTGAGGGACTGCATTTGGTAGAATGGAACTTTTCTACAAGCAAAGAAGCTCTCATGACTTGACTCTCCAGTCACTTCGATAAACTCTGTGACCTGTAAAGACATATAACTTGACTTTGAGCATTCAACTTCACAACTGTATGCTTGAAAAGAACCTTGGCTTTCTACAGAGGTGTATGTGTATAGAGTTTTATGCTGTTACTCTCCTTATTCACCACTTTTTACAATAAAAATCAAGGGTCACCCTTGTAAATCAGTGTTTCTGGGTAATTATTGTAAATGTATTTTTGAAAATTAACAGCATAAAAATAAGACTAAAGTGAAAGACCTCAATTGATTCCTGCTATAAACAACTGAATAAGTGAAAAATAGATATTTTGGAAAGCAAGAGTTATAAAACAGTTTTCAACAACTTGTGGAGTTTTGCCTAGTTTTTTTTTCTGTATTCTTTATCCTTTGACTTTTCACTTTGCTGTTTTTATATTATAATTTATTTTTTTTATTCTGTATTAGTTTTTAGTCTCAATAGATAAAATTTGTGTTACTTTTAACATTTTGACCATGATACTGGAAGATACAATATTTTAGTTCTCTTGAAGTTCTCTTGAGTAAAGAATTATTGGTATGTTGCAGTGTGTTTCTTGTTAATGGTGTGTTCTGTTATTGCCTAAGTTGATGGTTTGGTCCAAATGAGACCCTCCCACCCCATGTTGTCAATCTACCCTGATTCTCCTGCCAGTCTGTCTTAGGCCCACCGCATGCTTGGAATTCCTCTTTGGAAATCCCCTAAACTGCAACACTTGATTAGTCCATGTGACCCAACTTTCCCCCCCTACCTCCCTCATTGGATAATGATTCTGTGAACCCTGCCTGTTACCCTCCCCAGGATATCTCTGATTAGCTGATGCTTTGTACCCTCCCTTTGAATTGCCTCCCTATTTCAGCTGTTGCACGCTCGCTTTTTCTGTATTTTGCCCCCAAGATTCCCCAGAGCAATAAATCCTCTATTATCCCATGCAAAAGGCCTCCCTCTCGTTGTTGTCTCCTCAGAGTGCAGACTGACAGCCAAGAAGCTGTAGAGAGAGTATTTTAGTCGCATTTCGGGTCAAACTGCTCCTGGGGTGTGACCCACTCCTGGCGCAGGCCAAAGGAATAGAGACAGATAAGCTCCGGCCCGATGCGATATTGGTATTTTTAAAATTCACTGCTGTCATCTGTTTCCAGTTTTTCACAGAGGCTGATTACTTGAGTCAATGAACGTCTTCTTTTAATCTGTCTTCACTTCATTACCAGCCATTGTCTACTATCTCAAAACAAACAGAGCAAAACTCTAATCCTTGATTGGTGTCGCTTACTTCAGCCAAATTCTTCCTTGAGTCTTGTCAGGACAGAGAATGAAAGAAAAATAAGTTTACAGAAAACAGAACAAAATGAGTGTACAAAATCATGTGGGTACAACTTCATTGCGAATCCAGCCAATTCCAGGAGAAAACAATGGTTCTCTTAAGGCAAAGGAGAATTCACTTCTGTCACAGAGCATGGTTTACTTGAACATGTAATTAATCTTTCTTCCTCATCAATAAACTCCTGACAAGATTTCCCTAGATGAGAGAGCTCTTGTGCAATAGTATCCCTGAATTCCTTGAAAGCACTCTGATAAAATAAGCAGTTTATACTCTGCAATTTTAAAATTTAGTGCACAGTATATCAGTTCCTAGTCATCCCATTAAGATTTTTATAATAGTAAAATTTCACAGGTTTGCATCAGTATGGGTTTTTCTATTTCTGTTTTAGCATTTGAAAGACTAAGTATGATTATAGTTGTTAGCAAGTTCCTGAAGACAAACAGATTCAGACAGGAATTCCTGCTCCATTTGAAATTACCCAAAGTCTCAGATAAATCCTGAATTTATTTTTTATTCTTATCTGAGAAGTCAACAAAAGACTTTTTCTGATTTCTTTAGGTTTCTTGGTGGCTATATTTAAAACAGAAAAAAAAAAAAAAAAAAAGGTGTATAGTTCACAATATAAGTTAATTGGCTCAGAAAAACTGCATTCTCCAAAACACCTCACCAGTTTAAGTCTGGTGCTATAACTGTTAGCAAAGGGAGAACTCCAGGGATTGGGAGCTGAATGCTTATATGCTGCTGTTAAATGAAGCAGTTGTGCTTGAGAAGCCTCTGCCTGAATGCAATTCATTTTACACTATCATCTGGGGACAAAGTATAGTTTAAGATGCAAACTGAAATGGCATCTTCTGGTAATGCAGAAATATCCCTCAGCTGACTTAAGAAAGAAATGAAGCTGAAAACTGGACCGGTATAAAACAATTGATCATTTTGGTTTGGGTGGTAGTAGTCTTACAAATGTTTCTTAGGCTGAAAATCATGCTGTGTATGGCAACGCAGCAAGCGTGTCACTGTGGGTAATCATATCTGAACTGCTTAAGGACACAGAGCCAGCAAGGCAATTCAAGTAAACTTTTTTAAAGAAAGGAACAGGGATTCAAAAGATAAGCTGTAAATCCAGGTGTGCTTTTCAAAATCTACAAATTCTTGAATGTCAAGAATCATGTACATAGAAAACATGTGCAGGTTGGAACAACTATCAAAGAAAAGAGTATATGAGATGTATTCTATATTAACCTCTACTGTTCATCAATACATTTGCATCTTCTGAATGTTGCTGCTAAGAAAGGAATGAATCCCAAAATACAAAAAAGTTCAACTAATATGAGATGAAATAGGAACTAGTTTACATATTGGATTCAATATCTGCGACTGGACCTGTCCACAAAAAATGAATCCTGATCCACTACTGTTTAATGTTAAACTTCAAAAACCTCAAAACCCTCTGTTTATAAGCCAGAAAAAGATGTGAAATTAATCAATAACCATAAGTAATCAATAGCAATATTAACATCATAAAACCTTCCTATTTTGTGATTCTGTGATAAAAAAACAGAAGTCAAAGGAGTAAGAGACAAACTAAAGGAATTTTGTAATTTTGTACAAAACTATAATTTTTTTTCTGAAACAGGCAAGTTAAAAAACACGGGAAATTGCCATAATGAATCTGAATGAATAATAAATAAATAAAACCTTTAACATCTCAATTCTAGTACACTCAGGAATTTCAATCTTTGCTTTTGATGAACTTTTCACTGACTGTTTTTCCTCTCTTTATGAGCTCATACAAGGAGAGTTGTGAATTTCTATATAAAGGTGAGCATGAAGGCCAACCAAAGCATTTGGTGTAGAAATAATGTGTTGAAAAGCAAGGTCACCTAGATTGCAAAGTAAGTACTAATAAAAACAAGAGGTGGAAGACAAGGCTAGAAAAAGAGCTAGCATTCACACACTTAGACAGATATGTAAACACAGAGATTTGGATGGAATTTAGAAGGTAAAAGATACACCTAAGGAAAACTGACATTTATGGTAAGAGGGTGTGGAAAAGTTGGACAAATAAGGGATACAAAGTAGATAGAATGTGACAGTAGAAAAGGTACTTGAGTGGGGATATAATATATGGCAGCCATTCAAGAGTCTATGTAAAACTCCATTTTCTTTAGGTTTTCTTCCTTTCTCCTTGTACTCTAAACTCATGTCTTCTTTGCATCCACATTGGTCAGACAAGCACCTTCTCCACTGTTATTTTTACAATCTCCTTTTCTTTCTAAATTTGTGGTTTCAAACTCCTTCCATCTGAAATTTGCTTCTCCAAACTATGTATTTTTTCTTTTTTTCTTTTTAAGAGAGAAACACTGTCTCAGCAAAGTCAGTTGACAGAAGTCTCTAAGTGGAGTTAAGTACTTGTATATAGCTTTTTCTTAACTTGATTCAGCTCCTGTAGCCAGGAACTAAATCAGAATAATCATTTGCATGATATTATGGTTACAATGTCATATGTCTGAGTTGTGCTAAGAGAGAGTTGGAAGGATACAGGCTTCTTCATCTATCCACTGTATCTGTGCCAACAAAACTCTATGCACAGAAGCATCTTTGGAAATACAAAATCTATGTTTAAATGGACCTTGACTCTATATTTAGATGTAATTACTTTTCTAGAATTTTATCTCCTCAACTTAAGCAACCTTCCACCCTCAAAACATACAACTAGATAAAACTAGTTCATGTATTTCAATAATTTATTGCACAGATTATTCTTATTTTAGTTATAGTCAATCTTTTTCTATTAAAAATATTTCAGAGGCTTAACCTTTTAGGCATTTTTAATCTCTCAGGCATTTTAAACTGCATCAAGTTAATACTTCACATATAGGTCATCAGTGTATATGAATATGCTATTAATTCTTTAATATCTAAAATAAGTGTTTGTTTATACAGTGCCAAACATTAATCAGTGCAATTTTATTATTTTCTTTATAGCCTTAGGAACTACAAATCTTATTCATAAAATTACTTTTTGCAGAATTGAATGTCCATGTCTCTCAGTATTTTTAAAAACAATCCTTTTAAAGACTTGGTTAGATGCACCACTTAAATATGAGCTTGGCAGCGGTGTTGGTGTCACAGAGATTATATGCTTGGACTTCAAGGAGGTCAATGAGATGGCTGCAGAGCTCACTGTACAATAGCCTTCACTAGCTAATCCATAAAGCAGCATTGTCAAATTATGATCATGCACCTGCAGTTTTCCAAGGAAAAGAATTCAAAATGAGAAACTCCATCTGGACCGTTCTTTTTGTTTTGGGTTTTTTTTAATAAAGTGTCTCCTTCATAATAAAAATGACAAAATTTTTCACAATTAAAGACCCTGATGGTAAGTATCAGACACTGCTATAGAATGCAATGTCTATCCACTAAATATACTTTATAAAGTGTATACACATTTCTTCAAAAATACTTATTCAGTAGTCTTCCAGATCTTGGGAAGCTGTATGCAGTATTATTGCTATATGAACTAGCAGTGCAAATTCAGCAGATCTGTAGAAAAAAAAACTGCAATCATAGAAAAACCTATAAATCACAAAAAGACAGAAGGATTATGAGAGAGCAAATGCCTTTAGAAAATTAACACTTGCCAAAAGATTTACTCAATAGATCATGAAAATGTTTAGAATATTCAAGGATATTACTTTATTCAAGTTCCATCTTCCTCTAATGCATGCTTACTTTAAATGTCATCTTAATTTAAATATATTACTATTAAACAGTTGTAACACTCTTTTTTTCCAGTTTTCAATGCTGTCTGTAGCTCCAGAGGCTCAGGAGATCTGCTATACCTGTAGCACTTGTAATAGGCTGCATAAGATCCTTAGTGTACAATGATTCTTCTTTATCTTCCCTTTTTCTCTGCACATAGGTATGAATTCTACTTATACAGATGAAAGGAGAAGAAACAAGGATTTATGTCTAGTTTAAAATTCTGATTTTGTAAACTTACGGTTTTTTATATTTAGTCCTTACTTTGATTCGTGCCTATACTGTCTCCTGCTGAACAAAGGTTACCGCCTATTCCACGCCTTGTGTCTTTTTCCACCAGCACATAAGGTTTGGATACACTTAAGAATTAAATGTAATTATACTGCCAAAAAGGCTCCCCCTCCTCCTTCTTCTTCTTCTTCCCCCAGGTCTATACACTGAACATGGTGATGTTTCATGGTGTAGGATCCCCTTTGGTCAGTGGGAGTCATCCGTCCTGGCTGTGTCCCCTCCCAGCTCCTTATGCAGCCCCAGCCTGTTCACTGGTGGGGTGGGGTAAGAGGCAGAAAAGACCTTGGCACTGTGCAAGAACTGCTCAGCAATAATGAAACATCTCTGCATTATTGACACTATGTTCGGCACAAATCCAAAACACAGGCCCACACTAGTTACTACAAAGAAAACTATACTCCAGCCAAAACTGTGATGAAAGTATTAACTGGACAAAGCAAATCCACAGAAAGATACTTTGTCAGATTAAAAAAATCACATATTCTACTACATTGACAGTCAAATTGTGAAGTAAATGATAAGAAATACTATAAACTAATCTAAAGCTGTATGCTTCTCATACTCTTGAAAGGGGAGCTAAATCCTAGAAATTGTAGAAAAGGAAGATAAGTTCCAAGACCAGCAGTCCTTCCAGAAAAATGTGCCCAGAATTCCCTTATAGAACCAGAGACCAACCTGTATTTTAATGGCCTCAAAAATATTTAATGGCTGAGAAATTCTTTTATAAAAACAGGCATAGTTCTGAATATTATCAATTGCATTTGGATCGCTTACAAATGCTAAAAAGGAATCTATAGCTAGTGTTCTGTTCTGCATTAATCTATTGCCAATAATTTTTCGTGCAAAGTGAACATTCCATTCCAATAGATAAGGCTTTGCCTTCATATATCCTTCTAAATGATTCAGTGGCAAAAAAAAAGAAAATCCCAGTTAAATGTTGTCTACTGAGGACCAAAACCTTTTCAGTTTGGTTATTTAGAGTGCTGTTGTATAAAGAGGAAAACAAGACTATTCAGTGACTTCGATGTTCTTTATCATTATTGTTCATCTAACCTTTAATACCTTTGTGTAATTTAGAGTGAAGGAGAGTGGAATCAAAAGGCAAAACCTCTCTAAGAGGGTATACTAAAATTTCATTAATTTAATACATATAAATACATTTTATCACATTCAGTCCTTCAGTTGGAAGCCTGACATCTGAATCAAATTCACCATGAATTCAAATAATATTTTACTGGCCAGGATACAGTTGGCAGTCTAACTGTCTCTCTTTTATAAAGCATGGAAATTTTGTTGGAAGTGTCCTGCAAGCAAATGGAAGAGTACCAGTGAGTACACACCCCACAGTTTTCAATGTTTGCTCCCATAACATTCCAAGGCAGCTGGAAAATGCACTTTGGGATAATTTGCTGTTTCTCTGTGCACAGCAACAAGGCCTTCTTTGATTTCTGCCACTTTACAGAGCTAAGAAGTGGCTCTAGCAGCCTGCCACTCACTAACAATCAGCTGAATAGAAGTGCTCTGACATGATGCTCAGCTGGGACAACCATTCACAGCAGCATACTCAACTTCAGCTAAGCCTGGTAACTTAAAGTACTTATTTAGTTACTTTTCGTAAAGATCAGAAGATAGAAAGTCTTTTATTTCCTGCCAAGAGGCATCAGGATCAGGACTGTTGGATCTAGTGATGAAGGGTGGAAGCAGGTTACGTTCAAGAATTTTGCCTTCTCTGTGTGCTGTGTCTTATCAAGACATCCACAGGTTTGCCATGATTTGGCTCACTAACTTGATTAGGAGCCCTTAGACAAATGTTTTCAGTTCTCTTTTAATCTCCTTAGCATGAGGTAGATTTTGACTTGAATTCTTTTCCACACATATTCACTTCTGTCTTTTTCTGTTCTGGTAAGATCCTTGTGTCTCAAGGAAGTCTGCACCTAGAAATTATTATAAGGAGAAAGAAAGGTAAAAAAAAGGAAAAAAAAAATAGAAAAAATCCAATTAATCATGATATTCTAGAATTAAAAGAAGACAATAATAAGTTTCCTGTTTTATTTTTATTTTTATTTTTATTTTTATTTTTATTTTTATTTTTATTTTTATTTTTATTTTTATTTTTATTTTTATTTTTATTTTTATTTTTATTTTTATTTCTTTTTTAATTTTTCTTTTTATCTTTTTCTTTTCCTTTTCCTTTTTCTTTTCCTTTTTCTTTTTCATTTTCTTTTTCTTTTTTTTGGTGGGAAAGTGGATGAGGAGTCAGGTGACATATAGTACCCTCTATTATCGATGCCTCGTAATCATAATATGAACCTTTTCTGAGGCTGGTACATATATCAAATAAAAATTAAGAAGATTGAAATAATTTTGATATTTTAGCATATTGCCACCCAATATGCTTGAATTTACTAAGAAAAAAACATGTATTACAATAATTTTTAAAAGATAGCTGTGTTCATTATATTAAATGCTGCAGTTAAAAAATTCCCTCTTCTATTCTCTATGTTTTGAAAGGTACTTTTTCTGCAGATTCAACAATTGCAGCCTGCATCAAATTAATATTGTTTATATGCTGTATGTGAGAGTTCAAGCACTGCTTTAAATGCATAGAGTTCTCCACAAAAACAAGATTAGCAGTTTCAGCACAGCAATGTAACAGCATTATGAAATTATTATAGAAATCAATAACACTTTCATTTCCAGAACTAATCTGATGGTAAGATCTTGTTTATAAAAATATTAAACAAAAGCATTATTCACATTTTATAATGATTTTCAAGAAAGTGGACATTTTTTTAATTATCGCTTGGAAGTGGTAAAATAAATGAGCGTAATTTTTATTAACAGGAGTTTATTTACATAAAACAAATGCTCATTGAATTATTGAGTACGATAATATCTACATGCCTAGTCCTGTTTGTCATATTTTGTGCCTTTTGGTGACATCAGAATTATAACAACCTGATTTATGCACTAAATTTAATACATAATATGACAACATACCGATAGGTATGCCTTATAATGTATAATTTAAACATGATTGCTATATATTTCACCCATATTTTCTTGGCTTTACCAAGATTCTCATGCATCTAGAAATCTCGATTGTAAAGCAGGTTGCCAGATATGAATGTCTGTTTGAATTAATGAACATTTTTATAAAAATACTCTGAGTATGAATGTTTTAAAAACCTTGTCATAACATTCACAAAACTTACACATGACAGCTAGCATGTGTTACTGCATTTTCATCTTAAATATTTGATGACTGCCTCTTTAAATCCAAGATTCATAACCCAAAGGGTTTCATTTTCTTACAGCATATGTAATGCAAGAGACATTTATTAGTATAGTTCTCATTTTATGCATCAACAAAATATTTTTCAGAGACCATTAGATGAACTCCCTGCTTTTCAGGCTTTTTTCCTGAGCATTTTAATTATAATTGTATATTTTCTTTGACAATATTTGTACGCAGACTATTTGCAATCCTCCCTGCTTCCCTATCTCCAGCCCATCAGAATTGAAAGAAGAATTCTGCAATATACAATATTGCAGAGTCAGAAAATATGAAAGGCATCAACTAGCATCTCATACAGACTAGATTAAATATCTGAAAACCCTTGGTAAGCTTTTCTTAACCTCTGAACATACCCAAAGAAATATTACTGCATACAATTACAATTCATAAAAATTTGCTAAACACAGATCTTCATCTAACTGCTATTGCCGAAGCATAAAATGAATATTTCTTTATTCCTTATTGTCCACATGTAAAACATTCAGCAGTGCAAAAAAATATCAAATATTAGAATGCTTTTAATTATTTAATAAGCTGATCAACAAACCACTGTTGGTGCAATATATTACTATGTTAGCACTGAAGGTTGTCCACTGACAGGTCACTCTCACTTGACCTTGTACACACAGAAAGGTAGTTCACCATGGTAACCTTGGTCCTGTGGCTTTCCATACAGTAAATCATTTCAGCCCTCTTCATGTAATTCTTTTATTGGCTGTGCAATTGAAATGTCATGCTTCATGAACAGAGACGCTGGTAATTTCTTATGGGTGATTAAACTACCTCTGTAATCTATGAGCATGGATGGAACTGTATGCAACAGACTTAAGCACACAGTCCATTTCTTTTAAATTCTTGATATTTTTCAGTTGCTTACAAGGACGTTTGCTCTAAGAATAAAAAGCAATTCTTTTTTCATAAATGCATTCTAAACAAGCACCAAACAACATCCCTCTTACATTACCTTCAGGAGCAAAAGGAAAACAGCAGCCTAGAGAAAAAATATTTAACAATGTTTTTAAAATTATACCTAATTTTTAATCGTACTGACAAATTTCAAAAGTCAAGCTAGTTTATAAAGGCCAAATTAAGCCCAAAGCAGGTGCTGACATTCTTACTTTAATTATATTAACATATAAAGGTGAGATACTGTACAAAATAATCAGAAAAAAAAAAAAATAAGAGGTGGCCAGACTACTTCAGCTATTATTTCATTTTAGTATTTCATTTTAATATTACATTCTTTGTAATCTTGACACAGAATTGAACAAATAAGCCGGACGCTTTCTTTGGAGATCTACTCAAACTAGAACCTAACAGCAGAAAACAAATAGGGTTTTAAAATTATTTTAAAATTATCTTTTCAAAAGATACACTCAGAGGAACTACATATCGTCTAAGTTTTCTTTTATAAAATTGCACATTTCTTTATATGACTATAATACAACACACTTGATGTAGCTCTATTTGAATGGAGTTCATACTAGGTATTTTTTTTGTCTTTGTCTTTTTCTTTTACATCTGTCAAGAAAGTAAGAACAACAGTGACACAAAATTATGTTTGTATGCAATACGTAAGTGGATATATCTTTCAAAAATAGGGGAAAAAATACTTTGATACCACCATTTATATATTGTTTTTTAAAAAGCTTTATAGACCAATAGAACAAATCAACAAAATAAAAGCCAACAAAAAATACCATGGCTTTTATAGAGCAAAAATAATGTTATGGTTTTCATAACTTTAATTAACAAAAAATTAGGATAATCCTGACATTTTAGTTTCTCATTGGTATCCATTCCTGCGCACAATGAAAAATTATAGTAATCGGTGATTTATAAAAAATTAAAGTAAATAACTGACAACTGAAAATGCATTGACAAATTGAGAAATCATTTGACTGCTGAGCTCTGGAATAAATTAAAAACATCAAATCATTGCATAAAAACGGGATGTGGAATAAACTTATCAAGGAAAGAGTGAAAGGATCTAAGATGCTAGAAAATTCTTTAGTGCTTTTATAAGATCACAGAAAGCAGATTATTTTGAAGTTAAGAATCTGCTACCAGGGGATCTATTTGAAAAGGTATAAAAGGCCCAGTATAGTAGACTCATATCCCATTCAGCTGGATTAATGTCCTAGTGATGAGAATGGTACCTGCTAGTCAGAAACCTGAAAACAGTTTCAGTTCTAATTGGGAATCTTCTATCTTTTCTACTTTCTACACAATATTTAATGTCTTACTTAGGGCAAAGTTAATCAGTTCAGAGAGATAGTTGAACGTGGACTTAAAGAAAAAGATTCATCTAAGCAGTAACGGTATTGCAAGCAGTGGCAAACCTCAAAAAAATGTGAAAGAGCATTCAGAAAATATACAAAATGTTTCTAATACCTCTTTGGCCTTCAATTACCAGTGGTAGAAAATCAAGATTCTGATTTCCTTTCTCAAGTGTAATAAAGGAATAAACCTGATCTTCCATCATTTTATACATTTCTGGTATCCCATACAATATCTGACCAGTGGTGCAACTCTCATTTCATTTTAGAAAAAAAAAAAAAAACTAAGATAAACTTATTTTTGAGGTGGGGAGAGAGCAAACATCCTCTCAAATGAACACAGGAAAAGGACTATTTCCTATTTAAGTCAGGGGAAGAAAACAAGAAAGAGAATGGATTTCTTTCAGGGTAATTTTATCTTATTACTCTTCTGCACCATTGTTGAATATTGTTTGAATTTCCTGAGAAAAGTTTCAGTGTTAACTACAAATCTTGAGCATGGAATTGCAAGCTACATCAAGATTGGCACAATGAAAAGTCACAAAGAGGGAGTCTGCAATCCCTCATTCTTCTGCTGGTCACTTTCTGTATTTTTCTCTGACTATCCAGTAAGTCAAGCTACATTTTTCACATCTCTTAAACAGAAAAAAGGTATTTATTATACCAGGTTCTTCTCAGTACCTTTTGTGAAAATCTATATTTTCTCATTGATCGCACAGATTTCCCACAGAATTTAAAAACAACTGTTAAAACAGTCATAATATAGCAATAACTGTGAAATGGCATGGTGTCGTTTAAAGAGAAAAAAAAAGAAAAAGTTTCTTTATAGCTGTAATTATCAAAGTGAACAACTAAAGGAAAGACTTGTATATCACAACTAGTATGGTCCTAAAAGGGATGAGTTGTGTCAACTTTCCTGGTGGGAAGTAAACAAATCAAATATTTTAGATACAAAATGTTGAATAAAAAAAAAGGTACAGATTCTATAATGTGGAGAAGTATAGATATCAGGGCTGTACCTGCTTGTTGATTAAATAATTTTTTGCTTCAATAAAAAGAAAAAAAAATCTAAATTCTCAGCTATGGTTGAAAAAAAACAGGCTAAATTTGAATTTTCTCACATTTTCACAGGTGTCTCTAAACTTAATCTAAGCTCTAGTGACCATGCAACTTGGATCCTGCACTGACAAAGAACTGTGCCTGAGTTAACACTGAGTAGGAATCTCCTGTCCATTTTACTGGTACATTAACTGACAAATCTAATCTATTGTCCTGTAGAAACCCCTTCAGTACCCCACACTGTGACAGACTCCAGATATCCATGTAAACTGTCTGTTATCTAACACTTTGACTTAGAGCCAGGTGCAAACTGCCATCACAAATTGCATTTTCCTTCTTAAGAGAATTACTATTTCTTTCACATCATAGCAAGGCAACACAAACAGGCAGGAAATTTTCAAGATTATACTTTTAGGCCCCACTTCTCTAAGGTTACAGTCTCTTGATCTTTAACAAAATGCCTGGTTTTCCCCTGTGAAAATGCTGTCTAATGTCAGGTAGTTTGAACCGACTTTCCAGGAGAGCATGATTTCTGTACAAATGTGGCAGGGTGGACCAATTAACTTGGAAACAGTAGGGATCTAACTACAAGAAGTTGTTAGTTAACCTCCAAGCTCCAAGGACAGCCGGGCAATTGTACCCAACACTGCTTGTTCACAGCAGAAGGCATATCCAGGAGGACTCACACTTTTTTCCACCCTTTACCTGCCACCCTTTCTTAAGTAGTTAGTATTTGTAAAACAGTTTAAAACCAACTTGTAGTGATGCAGCAAACTTAAAAGTAAGTACAGATTCAGTTTTGTTTTTTTGGTTTTTTGCATGTGTACTGCACTGGTTCAACAGAAACAAATTTAAATTTTGGCATTATTTTTCTCCTAAGTAGCATCATAATGTACCAATTATGATAATAAATTTTCGCGTCTATGTAAGAAAAAAAGATTTAGAAATTGTATTTACCAACGTAGTGTTTTCCAAGTACATTACTAGCTCTTCTTGTTTCTTGGTCTATTTATTTTGGTCCTTCCTTCTCAAGATTTTTCCTTTCCCAGTAAACCCTCTGTGTACTTGTCTGTTTCCACTTTGAGGGTTTAGAGGACAGCTAAAGGGAATAACAATGTTTCAGTGAAATGATCCATTTTTCTTGGACTACTCTCCTGTACTTAAACCTCGACACATAATTTAATCTCCCTTCAAACAGTTATATCAATTGATTCCTTCATATTTTCCCCTTTATCAACTGTTCTGAGGTAATCCACTGTTTATTTGTACATGAATATGTTGGCACCTGAGAGACAGAATACAAAGCATGTAACTGAGAAAACCTTTATGAAAAGGTTAAAATTACATGTATGGTAACACTGTGCTATGTATGTATAGAAAGAAGCAAACATTTTTGGAGTAGGAAACAGTATTATTTTACTTAACACCGCAAGGCACTTGAAAGCTACAAAAATACACAAAGAAATTCTGAGCATGAAATCACATTTATTTATTTTTACTGAGATTTCTTCTCCTCATGTATGATGCCTGAATTCAAAGCTTCTGGTATTTTTCCATTTCAGACTACTTAACATTAGTTAAGGTATGAAGTTTTATGTTAAAAAACCTCTTCACTTCTCTTTAAAAAGACATTCAGTTCATATTTCTATGATGTCTCTTTTTCTGCAGTTTCTCCTAGACATACCAATTTGTGAGGCACTTCTTAGATACAGATTCTGTCACAAGGATTTGAGTTTTCTGAAAAAAAAATTGAGAGATTCATTGACTTTGAATTAATCCTACCTCAGAAAACATAAGTAGTGTTATAGTTAGTAGAGTCCCAGAAATCACAATAGCTGAGGTCTCAGTCAACCTAGTCATCAGTCTGAGAAAGATCTATTATGGACTGCGTCAATGATCCAGGGTGCTCTCATTGTGAATTGAAGGGTTAAAGAATGCAACATTTGGACTGCAGGCTGTCGGATCTTTAAGGGATGTCCTCCTGCAATTACTTGTTTTACAGAGCACTTGATAATTGGAGAATTAGTTGGCACTGCCAACTAATGTAAAGGTCTGAGGGGGAAAGTTACCACTGTGAGATTGGATGGTATGGTAATGAGCTGGCACCCTGGAGCTCTCCTGTTAGAGATGCTGCTAGGACCTAATGGGAGCCTTGCTCTGCAAGGGTTTATTGAGAATTGGCACCTCTTCTTCATAGCCAGAGCTGTGAAAGATGATTGCAGAGAACCAATCATGTCTGCTAGTCCAGCCATTGTATACACCTGATGCTTCTGGAAAAGAAGTTGAACAAGTTGAAGTGTCTAGTAATAGACTCAGAGCTCAAAGGGCCTTCAGGTGTCATATCATATGGAGACCTCCTGCTGTTTGAGACCATGACTAACATAAAAGTATTTGCCTTCTCAATATGTTTTCTTTGTTGTAAAAGAGAGATTCCTGCAGTGCTCATAAGGATAGCAGAATGGTAAAGATAACAGACATGCAAGGTATTTTACTATCAGTTTTGTATAGCAGCGAATATGTATTTCCCAATGTCTTTTCTTTCTGCTCTTGAACATAAGGCATGCAGCTTTGAAAATGGGGAAAATTCAAATTATTTTGGGATTATTTCATCTACTTACAGAACATTGTATAAATTCTTAGTAAAGAAAAGAAAAGGATATATGCATCTCATTAACAACTATTTCGGCTTTGACAGAGATATATAATTATCTGTTTTCTGTGATATAAAATAACTTTCCAGTTTTTAAATGTCAATATCAAAATAAAGAATTTCAACTGCAGACTGTTTGACTTTTATTTTTACTTCCTTTCCATCACTAATAAAAATAAATAATTGAGTTCTTTCAAAGAACAGGAAAATAGCTACAACTGAAAACTAAGACACAAAATCCCTTGAAAGATTCTGTCTTTAATTACCTTTATATAAAAAGCACATTGTAAATGTATAAGGTGAAGTTACATATGTCATGTGTAAAATAACACCAAAATAGTGTGAAGTTGTGGATATTAGCATTTTCTGAAATAAAATCTTCCAAAAATGTTTCATCCAAATCCAACACATTAAAGAGCACTAGCTACTTCTTTACTTGGTCTACCTAAAATGAATGTTAAGTCCTGTCTAGCAAGTGTCAGGCTCTCAAGTGAAGTAGGACTACCACATATCCTTATAAAAAATCAATGTTGATTCAGATTCTGATCCTTTGATCTAAACATATCTTGAGATTAATTTCAATTGCAAAGGCCAAAAGGCTTATCTACAACTGAAGCTGAATTTCATCATTTAATCATTTGCATATTCAGTCTTGTTTGTTATTAACTCTGAGCACAGTTTATTCAATTTGCTCCTGTTTCAGCTCGGCCTTAGAGAGAAGAGAAAAAGTGTAAAAAAAAGTCATATAAAGAAAAAATAAAAAATCACAGGATCATAAACTTTGCCAAATCACATGCTATCAAATGCCTTATCTATCTAAAAAAATTCCTAATACCCCTTAATCTTCACTATCATTATTCTTCTTTACAAGTATAGTACTAGATGTAAGAAGCACATATTAAATACTTTGACCACTTCTACTCTATGCATCAATGGAGTATTTAAATTTAATGTGTCCCTTTGAATGACAGCTTGCTACTCCTTAGTACTCAGTTACTTCCTCTGAAATTAAACAATTAATAAGCCAGAAGCTATATGAGCTGTAAATTATTCATCCAAATGAACATTAATCAATTATAAAGAGATATAGGAATAAAAAGAAGGAAAAAAAGACAGCTATATCCTTTTAATATTAAATGTAGTCTAGCCAAAATCTCTTTAAACAGATGTAAATTGTGTTATAGCAATGCAAACAATGCTATATTATGGCTATTTACATTAAAATATATATATATATATGAAACAGACTAATGAATCCATGACCAGTTACCAATAATCAAACAAGAAAAATATTGCAATTTGATGTTTTGTGTAAGAAGAGTGATGAGAAATTTCTCTAAATTATTAGTTTTATCAATATTTAAGAATCTTATCTTTTATATGCCTGCAGACATTCAAATACAGTCTGAAACTTTCCCAAGTTCTTTAGAAAATATTCAGTGTCCAAACAAACACATCAAATTATTTTTTGACACTTACAAAAAAGCAAAACTATGGGCAGTGTCAAATTTTGGCTTAGTTATGACATGCAAAGAGATATGTGAGAAGCACAGCACTGTTCTTATTTCTTAAGTTAGATTTATTCCAGATGTGAGAATTTTTTGCCAGAAGGAGACCAGAACTCTTCATTTGCAGAAGTTCTTTGTGAATGATGTGTGCAGTCATTTATAGGAACTTTAGAAAAAATGCATATAATTTTTTTTTTCTGGAATTGAAGAACCAGAGTGATACCACAACACAGCAGATGTAAAAATAAGGCCAAAAAAGGCAGGTAGAGATACCCTCTCTCTATCAGTGAAAGAATATCTATAACCTTATTTTGGATCCAGATGAGCCATCATTCTTTAATTTTGTGTCTCATTCTCCATACTCTATTTGTGCTATTTATGTAAATTTTAAGCTCTTACATATAAAACTGTCACCTACTTAATACCAGTACAATGCAAAACCTTCAGTCTTTTGGGACTCAAAAAAGGTAAGTAAAGAATTACTTCTATTACTCTCCAACAAAAAAGAAAGAATTTTTAATAGGATCATATCTTATCTTATGAATATAAAACTGTGTTCCATGTTAAGACATTTTCACTCAAATACAGATTCCAAATATCTGCATAGATGGACTCTACTTTTAATATCACTCCATTTAACCTCTGCCAATGACAACAGTTTATTTCATCATTTTTCCCAATGTCCTCAGACACTCCAAAGGAAACTCCTGTTTTTATTTGTAAATGTAGCTTTTTCTTATTTTCAAACACCCAACACTAGATTACACAATCCTAGTCAGCATAAAGAACAGGAAGAAATGTCATTGTAACTTCATATTTGTCTTTAGGTGGAATAGCTGCAGTAAAGCTTACAATCTATAAAAGGTAGGCAGGCCAATTCCTGACAATTTGTTTCATTAATCATTCTTACTCAGGTCTACATTATCCCATTATATCTGTGTTGTTTTATTGATTAATTTAACTAATCTTAACTTCTTGAACCAGAGATTGTGAGAAAAGCCCTGGGCATTCTCAAGTGAAGACTAAACTCTGGGGGCATTTGGAGTAGACTCTAAATTTCCAGGATTTTTTTTAGCTGATGTAGGGATTGCTATACATGTAATAGGAGAGAAATGGCACCTCTATACAGGTAGCACAGGAAATTCAGCTCCCCTGTACCAGAGAGGCATGGACATACTGGATGAGTCCAGCAAACAGTCACAAGGAGGAACAAGGGACTGGAGCATGGATCCTGTGAGGAGAGGTTGAGGGCACTGACTACCTGGAAACTGCCCTGTCCCTGATATTACCAGGAAGAAGGCTCAGGAGGATCCTAGCAATATGTATAAACATTTGATAGGACTGAATGGAGAGAATTAAGAAAATGGAGCTAGCCTCTTAGTCAAGCTCATTCACAGGGCAGATCAAATACTTGTAATTCTAATGTATTCCAATTTCAAAAACCTTTCAGTTTAGCAACAGGATTTAAATTCCATTTAGTCTCATATTCCTTGCAGTATGAACATTTACTATGAATCTTAACAAAAATGTATAGTTGGCATCAAGATAATAATAAATATTCTTGAGACTTGTGGATAATAAAGCCCAAATTTCTCTAGTGTGGGAAATATTATTCAAAATTCATAACCTTCCAACTATAGCATAATAATATTATTGACATTGAATAACAAAAATCATGTTCAGATCAACTAAATATACTGAACAGAAGTAGCCAAAATCAATATAACTCTGTTTCAGTAAGCTTCAGCCAAACCAAATTGTTACTGTTTCTTGAGACCTAGAATCACAGGATCATTGCATATGCTGAATTGGAAAGAACCCATCAGGATCTCCAGCTCCTGGCTCTGTGCAGAACAGCCCAAGACTCACACTATGTGATTGTTTCTACTTGTTTCTATTCTTCCTTGGTTTTTCTACAAAAAATCTGAAAAAAATCTAGATGACAATTAAAGATGAATATGCAAACACTCACATCCTTCAAACTGTACCAAACTTAACCACAAAGTAAAGGGTTTTTCCATACTGCAGTATTGTCAATGTGTCAGAGTGAAATGCTTTAGCTGTACTCATGCAAGGTGAAAAATATGAGATAGAAAAATTATCAGTAACAGTATTTGTTGTGTCCTGTCTCCATCATCATTCCCAGCAGCACCTTGGAGACATTTTTTTTTAAACCCACCACTAATCAGCAGAGAAAAATTTCTCAAAGAAAAAAGGCTTGACAATCAAGACGAGTATAATGATGACTTCACAGACCACAGAATCACAAAATCAGAAAATCACAGAATCACAGGCTATGCTGAGTTGGAAGGGACCAACAAAGAAATCAAGACCAACTCCTGGCCCTTCATAGAACATGCCCAAGTGTCTGAGAGCATTGTCCAAACGTTTCTTGAACTCTCTCAGGCTTGGTGCTCTGACCAATTCCCTGAGGAGCCTGCTCCAGTGCCCAACCATCCTCTGGGCAAAAAAACTTCTTTCTAATATCCTGTCTAAACCTCCTCTGACACAGCTTCAGACCATTCCCTCAACTCCTATCCCTGGTCTCCTCAAAGAGATCAGTGTCTGTCCCTCCTTTTTCCCTCACAAGAAAGTTGTAGAACAGATCAACTGACCTCAGCTGCTTCTCATTTGGCTTCCCCTCAATTTACTTCAGCACCCTTGTTGCCCTCCTTTATCTGGTCTCTGATGGCTTAGTCTCTTAGATTGTGGTGCCCAAACCAGCCCCAGAACTTCAGGTGAGGCTGCCTCACTGCAGAGCAGAGCAGGACAATCCTCTCCCTTGCTTGATGCACCCCAGCATATGTTTGGCCCTCCTGGCTGCCAGGGCACTGCTGACTAAGATTCAGTTGGCCATCAGATCCTTTCCACAGCACTGGTTTCCAGCCTCTCATTCCTCTGTCTGCACATCCAAGCAGGGCTGCCCCATCCCATGTGCAGAATCCAGCACTTTCCCTTGTTGAAATTCATATGGTTGGTGATTGCCCAGCCCTCTGATTTGTCAAGGTCTCTCTGCAGGTCTGCCCTGGCTTCAAGGGAGTCAACAGCTCCTCCCAGTTTTGTATAATCTGTGAACTTGCCCAGCATCTCTTACAGTCCTGTGTCTGAATCATTTATAAAGACATGGAAGAGCACAGGGCAGGTGATGGAGCCCTGCAGAACCCCACCAGTGACAGGTCCCCAGTCTGATGTCATCCCATTCATTACAACCCTTTGTGCCTGAGCCAGATGTTCACCCATCACATGATGTGCTTATCCAGCTGTGGGCTGGACATTTTGTGAACTTGTTCACTTTTTTCATAGTCAGAAAGTTTCCAAAGAAAATTAGTTTCTAGAAATAAGTATAAAAATATCCAGAAATCAACATAGCATGAAATATACTTTCTAAAAGGCAGTATATAAGAGAAAGAAAATGGCAAAACCAGAAAAGATAAGGATAGGTAATGAAAACTATACATAAACAATGCTTTCATGATTTGCATTTCTTCTGCCTGTTTCTTGCCCACCATAATTGCTTATATATAAATGAACTGTGTATGAATAGGAATATATATGGATATACAAAACAAAGTAGGGTGGACAAAATTTCTAGTGGAAGCCATGTAGAAACAAAGATTCATCTAGTACTGTCTAAATATTGGCTATCCAAATTTCACATTCCTCTTGATGTAAGATTCCTTGGAAAATATACTTCTTTCTAATCTTCAGACCGACTTAGAAAAGTCTGTAAAAACCTAAAAAAATCTGAAGTTTATAAGATCTCACATATTTTCCATAACTGTGAAGTGATAACACATGCACACACATAAAAATATAGATATTTAAAGAACTTTTTAATATGGTTCCTGTCAAAAAAGTGACTTATATTCTGGCATGGTTTCTCTTTATGAGACAAAATAGTATATTATAGAAGTCTGATTAAAGGAAAAAAAGACATTAACCATTAACTTCTATGCTGTGAAAAGCAGAAGAACCTACCAAAAAAAAAAAACAAAACAGTATTAGTCCAGCAAGAATCTGTTTAGATGGAGCACACAGATTCCCTATTATCTTAAAACTGCAGTACATGATATTAAGGTATTGAGAAAAAGAAGTAATTGTAATGTAATAGGGTCAACTAGAAATATTTACTTTGTAGGGAAAGTGATAACAAAAAACTTGCATGATTATGAGATTTGGATACAGGAAATGTATAATGGAAAGCTCACCCACCTGCAGGGAGGAATAAGGAGGAGTCAAACACAAACAGAATACAAATAAAGAATAACCTAAGTGTAAAATAGTCTTCTTTGGTAAATCCGGAAATAGCAACTTTAATCTTAATCACATTTTTTTTAATTTAACTTTTCAGTCTTGTCTTGGTGAATTTTCTACCTTGTTTTTCAGCAGGAGGTCTGGAAGGCATCAGATTAGATATATACTGGGAGTATGGATGGCAAAGAACTGAAGCTCAGCTGCTACAGTTTAAAAAAGACAAGAAAACAAGTGGACAAGGCCTCGTAATGACATTGACTAAAATACTGTTTTGCAGAGTGGTGAGTGGATTTTTACTGCTTTTCTTCCATGAAGAATTCTTTGAAGGGCAGAGGAGGCAGGAAAAGAGGATTTTAACTTACAACAATAATTAAATTAAACCTAATCAAACCATTTTATTATTTTCTGCTGAAGGCCAATATATTTAGCATCTTCTTCCATGCATAATAAATTACATTAGCTCTAGGCATTGTCAGAATGTTGATTTGCTAAAGATGTTCATATATATTCAGTGACATTCTTTGTAATATCCAGGTAAATATAACCAGAGGATTCTTTTTGGTTTTGACAGGAAATAAGCCATTAAGTTTATTTGGTTTATTTAAAATGTAAAAATTATAAATCTACCTAGTGAGATATCTTTTATCCATGAGACTTTGGTAAGGGCATTCCTACTTGCAGCAGTCACATTATTCCTTGCTGCAATTGCAACATCAGCGGCTCAATATCAGCCTTCATGTTTTCTCTGATTTCTTCATGAAACATCATCTCCTCAAAAAAAGAAAAAAAAACAGCAAAAGAACCAAAACAAATAAAACCAATAAAACTAACCAATCAAAGGACCAACTAGAATTTTGTCAGTAAGGTTCCACTTGTAAAGTTAAAAAAAAAAAAAATACTGACCAATGACCACAGATTTAGAATGTAACTATATTGTATGAACCTCAGTTATGTGGTGAACCATTGGAAGATTATATCCAATTGCCCAGATTGCAGTACTTCAATACCTTGCATAAAACATACCTGTATTAGTCATACAAAAAAATATTACTAGAATTATATCATTATATGCTGGAAATATTTTGGATATAAACAAAGTAGATGAAGTACAAATGTTTCTGCTGACTAGCACAGTACCCGCAATACAATGTACTGCATTATATTCATATAAACAATTCCCAAATAATATAAAAAATTTAAACCACAAGTTTCACCCAGCATATTAAAAACTTCTTTTATAGCAAAGCATGCAAATAACTGAATCTCCTCAGTTTGTTCTAATTTTCTCTCTTGTGTCCAAGCCTCAAAAATCTCATCTACTGTTTCTGAGATTTGCCAAAACAAAATTTGCCATTTTTTACTTTGGAATCCAGACCTGTAAAATGTCCACGTAGCTTAGATTCCAAAATTACCAAAGAGATATTGAAAATCTTATTTCTCTCTTTTTCTCCTCCTTCAGGAGTTTTAGATCATGTGTGATATCACTAGCAATCTCTTTAGTATTTTTGACAATTAAGCTAGTTAATTTCAAAATTTTCAGAGACTGGTTGCATTTTAATGTATGCAATGTGACCTGTAGTAATGTTTTCTGAAGTATTAGTTGTATCTATGGAACAGTATGAAAGAAGGGAATAAAAACTAAGATTCTATACATTTGGAGTAGTAAGCCACTAAAAACTTACAGTAAAGCTGAGGTATTTTTTTCCTGAAGTGAAATTTTTCTGTACCATTGCATAAATATATGTGGCAAAAAATGCATTCTATTTGATGTTTTGAGATTTTTAGGCCTTCATCCTGGATTGAAACACAGCCTCAATTGAGTACATCACAAGTTTTGGATTTAGAATCTATATAATACCATATCTGGAATGGTATTACGTGACAGTTTCTTAAACCAGCCCACAGCCCAAACATGCTTAATGAGGGTCTAAATGGGAAAGTAAAAAGATTAGCTAAATCAGTGTGTAGCAACATGATCATAATAGAGATTTCTCATCAACTTCCCATTTATGTTATATTAACATCTGAAAAAGCTATTTAAACATTAAAATTAATAAATCATAAAACAATAGAAATATTTCATAAGAAATAGTTTTATTTGAATCACAGCTACTCACAATAGCTATGAATATCCCCATTCAAATTGCTACCATGAATACTGTATAAAATGAGAATAAACTAAAAGTAAAATTAGAATACTCCTTTATAAATTACTATATGTCAAGCTAACAAATGGTAGACTTGTCATATTGAACAACTAAATGTCTAAATGATCATTCAGCACTCATAGTGTAGGGAAAAAACACTAGCTTTGTTGGCTATAAAGCAGTTGCTCGATTTTTCATACTGTCATTCTGCTCTATTAGCAAAGCCTAACACAATTAGGTATGAATATGCAGTAATAACATGCAAATTGTTCCCTCTCAATTGCCCCAAGGCAGCAGTCTCAGCCTTTCAAAGCTTGATTTCTTCTACATCATTACAGGCTTGGCATAATTCATCAGAATAAAAAAATACCTCAGCCTTATTGCATGTGGCCAGCTAGTAAAATCATCAGTAGTTGTTAACCATTCTCCCTCAATAGGTTTGTTAGCAACGCTGTCCCCAGCTCCCTGCCACTCCTGCACTTGTACATGTTTCCCTTGGGTAATGTTAGACACTACATTTGAGCCTGCCAGAACAATTAACCCTACTGTTAATTAGAATGAAATGTCAGGCGCACAGATGGTACAAGCTGGCACCCTGCCATCCCGCCAACTGCTGCTGAAAGCAGCTACCCCACTGCTGACAGCTGTTCAGCTATGTCCCAAACCAGCAGATGTCAAAACTTTCCAGCTGAGGAAAGCTAAAAAAAAAAGCAATGATGGGTGTTTCTAGTCCCAGCAGTAATGATCACTGTTTTACTGTTATTGTATCTATTACCTGTTGTCATATTGTACCCATCAAGTGGAGGCATCAAGCAGCAAGATGCAAATTAAAAACTACACCAGAACTGAATAAACGTAAAACTGCTTTCCAAGCTAATTCTGTACAACTGTAAAAATAATGGGAGAAAAATATATTTATATGATTTCTTTAGAATCTATATTTTGTCAATTAAGGCTTTATTTTAACCAAGTTACATGATGATACATTGTGTTAAAAGTGTTACTCTGGATATTTGTACACTGGAGTATGAAAGTCTATCTTGTAGAAAATTGCAAAATCTTGGTAGCATGAGCAATTTTCATACTTTATTTTTCCTGTGTCAATTTGATTTAATTTATTCAACATTATGAGACATCATGAAACAAAAATGCAGTGCTACAAGTCAGAAGGTGGCCTAATCCTCTCACTGTCTAGGCACCCAATACTTCCCATAACCAGCTTAAGCTGATATGTGTAAAGGAAGGATTCCAGAAGATTTTCTGGTGTGAATCAGGATCCTTGCTCTGGTAACTATACTTTATTTGTTTAAATTCACCTTTGATTTTAGAAAATATACTTTGGTTTTCAGATTTTTTTTTATTCAAAAATTGTAGTGGGAAGGCAGATACATTTCTGTAGTGTGAAAGTTTCATATTCTTCATAGCTGCATAAAGATGGAATGAATAGTTTCTTTAGTATTCCTTTAAAACATTCTATTATGTAACTTTTGACAATCAAAATACAGATCCAATGTTTTACAAAAAATATTAGTGGGGTTTGTTTTTTTTTATGTATTGTCTTAATTGAATTAACTGTTCAGCAAGAAGATAAGATTATGTTCTTACATAACAAAGACTGTCATGGGGGCCTGAACACAAAAGAAAAGTATCACATACTTTTACAAACACATTGAGAATATATTTGATTTACAATTTATTAAGAAGATTATTGTAATATCTGTGAAAATGACTCTGTGAATTAAAAGTTTTGCATAAAAATCTTTGGCTTTCCAAGGAAATTTTGAGAAATAAGTTTTTGAAAAGATACACATGGTTAGAACATATTAAAAACAATTGCAAAATTAATAAATAATTAATATCTGTTAAACCTACTGAGTATCCATTTGTTTGGGCTTTTTTCTGAAAACATTTTTCATATATTTCTATATACATTCACTCTCAAATACATTGTTTTTGAATCTGCCTTGTCTATCCATAAGACAGGCATATGGTAATGTGTGAAATTTATATTTAGCATAGGCCTCTGGTGTTAAGTTATTATACATTTGACTTAGACTTGTTTGGTTTCATACATATTCTCAGTTTATGTGCTGTTAATAAATTAATTACTTGTGTATTTTAATACCAATTTGGCTTTGGTTTAGATAAGGGGTTTTTTTTCCTACGTGTAGGTAGTTAAAATACTAACTTTATGAGGGAGTATCTTAAGAAATAAACATTACTAATATTTACATCGTCAGGCTGCTAATGGTTCATTGCACTCCTGTTGTGCACTAGAAAGAAATGTTTTTACTAGAAATGTTCACTGAAAAGAATAATATAGTATTTAGTTGAAAAAAACCCTAATTATCATATTTCTATTTGCTAACTGCAGCAAAATCATAGTTTGCTTAGAGCATACTTGGTCATCTTCTGTGCTGATGAAAACCTATATATGCTACAGTTTCAGAGGGCTGAGGCTGGACATTGCAGTAGGCAGAGCTTGATATGAACACTTACACCAGAATCTTGCCAGGTATAAGAGCTCCAGATTTATAAACAATGAATAACTGTCAGGGGTAAACTACCCAAAGGAATTCAAAAGAATAACAGACACAGTTGTCTTCAATGACCATGGAAACATTTAAATTTGAGGATAACTATCAGCCCAGAACACCTCAACCTTGCCAAAGAATGTAACTGAATACAAGACTCCTGACCCACTTCCCTTTCTCAGGTCAGGGAGCTTTACTGAGTTATTGCCTGTGCTTGATATGGTGAAGAAAGATGTTTGTTGGAGGCTCCAAGTATTATTTTGAGGGGTATATTGTACCTTTTGAGAATATAAGAAGAGAGCTTAGCTAACCATTCTTATTTCTTTTTGTCTTAATGTAGGAAGGATTTATGAGGAGTTCTTGTTGATAGGGTGTATGTGGTGCTTGAAGGTAGCTGCCACTGTGGGCACAAAGGCCCTTATGGCATTTGCTGTGTTGAACTAGAACAAACCACAGTGTGCAGGTAATAGACATACATACATACATACATACATACATACAGGAATACACATATATATATATTTATATGTATATGTATATTTTCATTCCTGTATTACTACTGATGCAGACAACACGTTTGCTAGACAAAAGTAGCCAGGCATACTGCAAAAAGTCCAGAATGTACTTTGGCAGCTTCTCAACACAGATTTTTCTAGTGAAGGAGCAATGACTCTCACATGACCTTAGTGCAGGCAAGTGACTTAGTGACTTGCTGTCTGCAAGCCTGGGCTGTCTGCAGGACTGCCAGCCCACCACAACCCTGCAGTAGTGCAGGACCAAGCTGAAAGTCTGTGAGGTCCTAGGGTCCTGGGCTGTGCTCTCCAGGCAAGTGGCACTCAGTATAGCCTGCAGCAGCAGCCACAATACCTACTGATAAATACATAGGGGTCAATTGCAAAAATTATCTAAGGCCATGTGACAGGGATCATACATAGCTATGAATCATGTTTATGGCCCCCATGCACTTAAGGATGACTTTGAGGACACAACCAGTGAAGAGAGAACAGTGGCAGGTCTGCAGCACACCACTGCAGATCTTTATAACCAGACACCTGTCATGGATTCATCTCAAATCAATAGCTAACTGATTGGGAAGGGTCTGGTACTGCCATGCTCCACAGAAACAAGCACCACCATTTTTGGGAGGTTCTGCCAAAGTATTTGCAATGGATTCCAGCGGAAGGTTTTGAAGGAGGCAAAGGCTACCAACTACAGTTATTCCAGAAAGGTAGCACTTAATATCTCACCAATAGGGTTTTCATTATCAGAAATCCACCCCCCCCCTCTACATGTACACCTAACTCATGGCTCCAAAACTAAGAAGAGGCTGAGGCAACGTACCATGAACTGAAGGTACACAGGAGCTGTGGCTCCTTCAGGGCACAACATCTCCTTTCAACTGCATTTGCCTGAAACCATTCGAGTAAGATACTCCCATAGTGTCTCTACCACCATTTGCTGTGGTGCAGAAGCACCAGAAGCAGCAGAAAGAGTAGAGAGCCCTTGTTCCTAAAAGCACTGGAGAGTTCCCATGGGTTTGCAGGGGGTGCAGCTCCATTTGAAGGTGTTACATTATCATGCATGCATGCATTGAGTAGGCAGAAGTGGAGACAAGCCAAGCTCACTGTGCTGCTGTAGGAGGGCACCATCGTGGTTTGTTCCTCATGACACACATGGTGGGAGCATGTCCCACAGCATGATGACAAAAACACTGCCTGTGCAAGGCTAAGGTGTTTACTGAGCAAAGCATGAGTCAGCCATGGATGTGAAAATGTTCTTATTCACTTAGGGTCTTCATTTCTTCAGCACCAGCAAACAATATATGCCATAAGGAAGTTGTCTTCTTTGTAAGGACTGAATTAAAAGACCAATACAAGCCCCAACTCCAGAATTCAGACCGTCAAAAAAATCGGAGGAAATTCAGAAGGTCTGTACAAAGGTGGCATAACAGCAGACTAGATTAAATCAGTTGGTTCTTGTTACTAATTAAGAGTAATAAAATTGGATAAATGTTTTGAAGTACTCTAAGACTTTCTTTGATACAAGTGAATACAAATGAGACAACATAATAGACAAACAGTGAAGACTTTTCACTGCTTCGTTCACACAGGAATGACATGGACACATGATGCTGATTAAAGTGCAGGCTGCAGGTTTATTTTTAATAAAAGTATGTATCCAAATACAATACTTTTTACATCACATGGACAGGAAACACTAGAATTCTTTGTCAATTTTTTGGTTAAACTGGACAAACACCTATTCACAGGATCGAAAGGCTCTTCCTAAAATTCAGGGTCTATCTGCAAGTTATCATGCCCTCTGTCATGCCCTGAGTCAAACTCATTCACTAAGACACTTGTTGCTGTTGATCAGTAATTTCTCACCTAGCTTCTGTAAGCAAGGAGGGAGCAGCACTGACTCATTTTAATATGGCTCATACTCCTTTTTCCCATCCTTCTTATCTTTACCTTGAAATCCCTCATTTACTTAGGAATGAAGGTATTGTGCAAGAACAAAGTATACCAAGCATATGAAATAAAAAATAAGGCTGAAATTATTGTAACTGTATAAGTATCCTCACAGAAGGTTCAAGATTTAAGCCAATGAAATGTGGTTTAGTAGATGAAGACAAATAGTGCTATACAAAAGAAGGAATTTAAGTAAAACTGTTTTTTAAAAAAAAAATCTGAAATTTTTCTTGGATTTATCCTGGTGAAAGAAAAAAAAAAATTAAAAGAAACAAACAACAAAGAAGATAACATCAAAGACAGTAGTCTATTTTCTACAGAATTACTTTAAGAAAAACTCAAAGTTCAAAATTAGATATTAAACCTGGCAAGAATGAAGTGGCCTACATACATTTTGGCTAACAGTCTAGTGAAACTAAAGTCAAGGGTTACTGTCACCTTCTATTGGGCTGAGATTCACCAAAAATGTGCATGAGATTTCTTTCTATTCTCTGTGTCTCTCATACAAGAAGAAAGACATGGTGGAGCACTTACCATACTAATGGAGAGAGACACCCCATTTTAAACTAGTTGTTTTCTCAACTTTGGTAAATGAAGGACAAAAAATTGATTTGAAAAACCTAGCACAAGTGTCTTTCTCCTCCCTTGCTGCTAAGAAAGGTACTTGAACTCATGCCATCTCACACACAACTGTCAGATGTTTCAAACCCACACAGCTCCTCAGGGCATTCAACACTTTTATATGAATCAAGGACATTGGTTATGTGCTTTGGATCAGAGGGCTGATAATATGCATAGTGAATGCATCTCAGACATAAAGGATCTCATTTATGTTTGCAGGGTGTACTGCTTCAAGCACAAAACAAAGTATCTTCTCTGGGATTCAAGTTGTATATACTATCCTGAACCTAATCTGTTGTAGCAATGTATGTTCACAGTATCTGAGACCTACATGTAGTCCTTGCCATAATGAAGTTTCCGATCAATATGTCCTTTACCACATTTAGATTACTATACATCGTTTTCAAGCTTCTGTTCAGATCTCATCCAAAGACTAAAATTTTACAATACTGTAGGCAATGATATTCAGTTAAGATTTTCCTATCAACAATTACTGATTTTACTAAAACTGACAATTAGTAATTATCTAGTGAAAAACACTCACAAGCTTTGAGTGCCTCAGAAAAACCACTTAAAGGACCATTACAAAGGTAAACTATTTTAACAGATTTTATTCTCACTGTACAGTACATGAGTACATATTCTGAACACGAATTCTTCTGTCTACAAGCTCAAGGAAAAAATGAAATTTCAATGGCTACAATCAATTTAAGTCTACATTAATCCTCTAGATTTTCTTCAAGTACTTGTTTAAATTAGAGTTGACACCTATTTCAAATCATGCCTTTCTGAAATCCTTATTAATAAGTCACCACTATTTTAAAATATTCATCATCAAAATTAGGTCAGATGATTAAGGGATTATTCCTACAAAGCCTGAAATTTAGAGTGTCTGAACACCCACATTTTCAGTGACTTAAGTGGAAGAGGTACTTCCTCAAAAGCTGCATGATCTCATGGATTAAGTTTAGGCTTGGGAGTCATAAGACCCTGAGCTCTATTTCCTCATATTTACTTATTTACAATTAAAATTTTTTGTACTGATCATTAGTATGATTTAGTTAGATACTGGGTTTATATAATTTATTTTGCTTTACTTATCGGGGTTCTCACAATTTTGTGATCTAAATTATCCTCAAGGTGTGAGAAACAAAGTAGTGAACCCTTGTATTTTGTATTCTCTTCAACATCACACTTTGAATGGATGGAAGGGTCTGGGGGAAGAGGTGAGAAGAAAGGACAGGTAGCCCACTAGTATGAGTGTCTGTGTCCCAGCAAAATATAATCTAAGTTAAAAAAACCTAGAAAACCAAACCCAAACAAAAATAATAATAATTTTAAAAAACACATAAACAACCTAAACAACAACTAAAGATGAAAGCAAGTAGCCCTTGACCTTTCTTAGTGAGAAAATAAACATAATTACTGCAAAATAAATAGCTTAAGGCTGACAAAATAATACTCTGACTTGGCATTTCCAGTGTTACTATGTTTTGCCAATATCACATGTTTGACAAGGAACCTAAGAGGAATCTTAGCAGACTTTTTTAAAAGTATGCATGTTAAAAAAGTACATTGATTTGTATTTAAAACTTAAACATGCAAAAATTTTTTTCTGGGCAGTACTTTTGTTAAAAAATAAGAATGTGGCATTCTCTCCCCAACACATCACATTCTTTCCTACTTTCTTCTTTGAGCCAAAGAGGATTTCCACTTTTTTTTTTTTTGCTTTGCAACTACAAAATCCTGAATTTTCTAAAAATATTCCACTTCCCTTCCCAGTAGCCATTTCCTTCTTCTCCAAAAGGTCATTACAGAATTACAGGATGTGTTCCTGTCTCCCTTAGGGCTTATAAACACAATTCCTCATAAACATAAAAGTGAATGGATACTATGGTTGAATAACACATTTTAATAACATTATATTACTGGATTTGAAAGTGTGACCTATTTGGTATATTCACAGAATAATATATAAATAAAAGCGCAATACAAAATGTAAAATTTACAAAATGTGCTAACATACAAAAACACACAGGCTCATAGAGAGAGATGAATTGCATGTACATCTAGACACAGGAATAGAATATTACATTTATAAATATAGATTGATGCACTTTACAATATTTCATCTGAAGAATTTCTGAAGAATCATCTAATCAACCAGGAAGGTTTAAAGGTGCCATGTAGCTACAGATGTAAGTATGCCCTTACTCCTGATGTTACAATGTACTTAGTACGTTGTATTTCACTAATGCTGTTTCTACCACTACAAGCAATTTATTCTACCTCACGTTCATCAAGTGCTCATAAATCAGCATTAGGCCACTTTTTTACTGAGTTGCTGATTTTTAGCCAGCAGACAGCAGCATTTGGTTTCAAAGTCTAATATTGGCACACATATTGATTTTAATTAGTCTAATTAGTTCATTACACTAAAAATCAAACAGACCATTTATTACATTCCCAACTAATGACATATGATCAAGGATTTAATATGATAATGAGTAAGATCAATTATCACTCATAAAGGAAGTCATTAACAAGTGTAAACACTGCCTAACTGAATACCATTACAAATTATGAAGTCATAGCTAAGTCATTTGCATAAGCATACTAATTTTATTTCATGATATTCCTTCCATTGAATACTCTGAATACCTTTCATAAAGCTCTTTTTTTTTTTCATAAGACTTGATTTATAGCTGTAAACTCAGTTCTTATTGTCAATACTGCAATTGTTCACTACACAGTCCTTAAATTCTATGCTATTAAATTCAAGTTTAAGCAAACCAGACAATGTCTATGGACTCTCTCAGAAAATATTACAGAACATTAGAAGAAGGAAATGAGGTTTCCAGTTGTACCAAAGTGGATCCAGGAGTATTTCTCTACAGGGGAAAATTCAAGAACTACTTTCTTTGTGGTCTGGGATATTTCACATGCAAAATTGAGCTAGTGAGAGAAGTCAGCCCTGCCAAGGCTGTTTAGCAATATAAAGAGAAGGAAGCAGCATCCACCAGAGTCCTTTCACTTTACTCAAATTTCAAACTTACAAAAGACAATTTACAACTTAAGCTATAAGAATATTAATATTCTACTATCCTTACATTCTCAATACTGAGTTCTAACCCTAATTCTGTTTGACTTTATCCAAGGTCCCCGTCACCATCATTATCACTTCCGTATCTTACAATAGCATCTAAGATGTCAATTAAAATCATAGAAATCACATTTTCTATTATAGTAGTATCAAATCTATGTGGTGCACAACAATCAAGAAGGTAAAGGATATGCCCTCAATCTGCCAAAATTATTTTTCTCCTGTTTTAGTATACATTGGCTACTCCAGAATACTTTTCATAAGTATTTCTCTATACCAGAATGCATTCAGTGAATCCACGATTACAGAGCTCATAACATGTATATATGCCACATGTCACTCCATATTTATAAAGTGTAGAGGGAAATTTTTTTGTTGTTGTTGTTGTGGTTTTTGTAAGAGACTGGAAGAAGTCTCCATTTTTATGAAGACCTTTAAAGATTTTTAAATGTAGAAGATGTAAAACACACAGTACCATTAGCAGATGCTTAAATCCACTGGATGCAGGAAAAAAATTCATTTACTACTACAGATTAGAACTTCGCTCTAGAAGAAAAAATGTTTTAATATAAATCCGCCTTTTTATTCCATTAAATTATCTTGCTGGTTCTTAAGTCTGCTTGTTCTAGAAGCAGCAAACACTAATACATTTAACAGCATCTGATCTGTATCAGTCACAAGTGGCTTCTACGTCTACTGTGTTCACCAAAAACTGAAAGTTGTATCTTCAGGTTCTTTAAGTTTCTTACAAGGCTTCAACCTTTGATGGCATAATCAAAACATATTCAGCACTTCATGAAAATAAACTCATTAATATCAAATTAATCCTTTCACTAAATTCTAACACATAACCAAGAATAGGTGCACATTCTTTCTACTAAGTTTCAAACAAAATAAAAACTCAATAAAACTTACGTTAGTGCCTCTGTGTAGCTAATAATTTTGGAAAGATGCAAAACATGATGTACAGCACTCTTGTGTCATTTATTGATCCAGATGACATTCCCCTGCAGAGCTGGCATGTCCTTGCTTTTAGTGTTATATGGTCCCTGGACTGTTAAGACTGTAAACCAGAAGTGCCCAGAAGGTTGGAGTGCAAGGGTCAATGTACTTAAGTTAGTACATTCAGCGTTGGTCTTAGGCACTGGAGTAATTGGCATACAAGCCACGTATTCCACGATAACAGCTTCAAACTCTGCTCTTTGGCAGAATGCACTTCAGAGGCCATGCGTAGAAGCAGCACTCAAATATACTTCAGAGTACATGCAGCATGGATATTAAAACTGATATAGTAACATAATGACCACTTGCAGCTGTGTTCCATCGAGTCCTCAGTAAACTCTTAACAAATCCTTCTTGCACCTTTTCTTACTATCTTCTTCATTTCAGGAAATAACTATCTAGAAAATACCTTACTAGTGAATTGCATTTCCAATAAAGGACTGAAATTATGAATAGTGTTTAGAGACTTAGGTATTTCAAGTCATTTAAAATGCCAACATCCTTTCTTTAAAGTTATAGTTAAATACACAATTTTTATTCATGTTATTCTGACATCCCTGTCTTAAAAACAGCTTTTCTTCAAAGGGTTGCCAATACAGGCAGCTAAGGTCAGTCAGATCATTTGCTGTTTCTAAGCAAATTGCTTAGAAGTTCCAAATGCTTGGGAGATTTTACTACAAGTGATTAGGAGGCAAACAAAGTAAGCATTGCAACTTTGAAAGGAATACCTCTTAGATAGTCTGATAGTTGCTTTCAACAAAGGAGAATAGGTCTGTGACTCATAATGGATGGCCAAAGGCAATGTTTTTTGATTCTACTGACCTTTCAACACTCTAAGGACAGGAAGTATAAATCTAATGATTAAGTCACAGGCTGCTACACAAGACACTAAAAGACTACTTTGTAAAGGAAACAAAATAGATGAAATTAGTAACACAATATGGAATTTCACACAATAGTTATAATTTTAATGAGCTCTTCTGTGAAGTTTAAGTATTTGTAATAGTAGATGGTTTTTAACTCTCTTACAGTCCAATTGCTCTCACAGGTACTCAAGTAATGAAAAAACACACACTATAGACTAAGTGGTAAAATAATTTTTCTGTTCTAAAACATTTGCCATACATTTTACTACATATATTGATTACTTCTCTATACTTCATCATACTTCTGTTCTGCAGGTCAATCAGCAATATCATTATTCAATAGCAATTTTTTAAATGCCTAATTCAATATATGCATGAAACATGGGTTTTTTCCTCTTCTTTCTTAAAATGCATTTTTAATATTGCATATTATAGATTAAACAAAAACATTAATTTAGCTTCTTATAATGGATTTGACTTTCTCAGCATGTTGTTATACTTCTTTGAGTGCTTCATCCAACAGATATTCAATTATAGTCTGATTACTGGCCCAGCTTTAACCAGAAGAGTGATGCCAACTGGGAAGAGATTGTCCTGGTACAGTGGACAAAGATCAGTTGGTGAAAGAACTGTGAAACATTTTAAAAAGAATAAGTAATTAAACCTATGTTTCCCCTTGTTTTAAGTACATTAATATGTAAAGAATCATCTAAATTTCCTCATTCATTTCTGATATGCTTTAAACAATATAAACAGAACTAATTTTACAACAGCAGAGCAACTCCAAATAGCTAAATATTAAATTTACCCCATAACAAGTTGTTAAAACACCTTTTGAAGTTCTTCACTCCTATATTAACATTTTTCCACATGCTTTAAGAAATTTTTACTGTCAAAGGTCTCATCTGTTATTATCAGTACTTCTCCACCACCTTGGCTGCAAAGAGTGGTAGTGCAATAAAAAGCAGAAGTGCTAAGAAGACTGAGAAAGACCACAGGCAGAAAAGAAACCCAAGAGAAAAGAAAACCACAAACTTGTATGATTGGATTTAAGACCAAAGCTCTTGAAGGGTTTTTTTTGTCAACTTATTCAGCCTTGGAAACTGCAGGAAAGGTAATCACAGAAGCCACTCTCAAAGCCTGTAGCAAGAATCAGTGATGTTGGAAGGTGTACTGACAGTACCTGTTTTTCAACATGTCAGCAGTTTCAACAATAACAAATCAAAGACTACGGCTCTCTTCTGCCATGAAAACACTGAGGTAACATCTTGAAAGATGCTCAAAAATAGAATTGAAAAATTCTATTTCAAGTTTAAGAAATATGAGACAATAAATATGAGTAAGGAATACCTCAAAAAGCAGCTGTTTTGCATCAGGCCATTGTATCATGACATGATACATGAACGTCCACCACATTCTCTGAACAGCTCTGCTAGTCAATGCATCATTCATCTGATCCAGACTGAGCTACAGGTCATAACTTTCCTCCATCTTTCAGGCAGATGATCTAAAGAACCACCTGCTTTTTCTGTGACACTTGAAAGACAGGAAATAAGACAATGGCACACTCAAAATTCCATTTCCTTTGAAATGCCTTCTCTGGTAGTATCAACCCTGCACTACAATATAGGATTATAATACTATAAATGTATGTTAAAACAAACAAACAAACAAAAAAAACCCCTTCAACCTAATTATCATAGAGTGTTTTGGGTGGAAGAGGACCTTAAAGATCTTCTAGTTCCAGCTCTTCTGCCATGGGGAGGACCATCTTGCACCAGACCAGGTTGCTCAAAGCACCTTCTAATCTGGCCTCAGACACTTCCAGGGATGAGGCATCCACAGCTTGACTGAGCATACAGTTCCTCACCACCACCACAGAAAATAATTTCTTTCTTATATCTAATCAGGACCTATTCTTTTTCAGTGTAAAGCCATTACCTCTTGTCCTAACACTACATTCCTTGATCAAGTGTGTCCCATTCTATCTATCCTGTAAGGTTACCATAGGAACTGGAAGGCTGAGCTAAGGTCAGCCAAGGTCCAGAACCTTCTCTTTTATGGTTTAAATGAGCCTAATTCTCCCAGCCTGTCCTAGGAAAAGTGTTGCAGACTCCTCATCACCTTCATGGCCCTCCTCTGGAACTGCTCAAGAAGGTCTGTGTCTTTCTTACACTGGCAACCACAGAGATGAACACAGGATTTCAGGTGAGGTCTTGTCTTACTATCTTAGGATATCTTCATGTGAACATCACAGTAATCACAAATGAATTTCAGACAGTTTTACTCAGAAGTCTCTACTGCATATGTATACACAAGACTAAAACCTATAGCAATCTTCACAAGCATATAGTTCATTCTTCACATGAAATTCAGACAGAAAAATGATGAGTTCTAACAAAAAAGAGGCATGTTTTTGAAAATACCTGTTCAGAACAACTACAAAAAAAACCTTATAGGTTTGCTTGGTTTTTTAAGTACCTGCACAAGACTGAAAATAGACTTTCTACATAAAAACAGTACAAAGAGTTCTACTAGGTTGAGTTTTGCTACTTGGAAAGAAATATGACTGGTAAAGCCACATTGTACACCAATTAGAATGAAAACATAGGGCCATTTTGGCATAAACAGAAGCTATGAATTCTATGCTACTATATCTAAATGGAGTACTGTGAATGCCAAGTCAAAATCATCTTAACTGAGATTCTGCCACTTTGAAAGCAAAAAAATAATAAATTTCAGCAAGCTGGCTTTTCCTGACAAGAAAAGAAATATAAGCATACTCAAAAAACTGTTTAGTAAAACAGATGCATTATATGCATGAAATAAAAAAAACCCTTGATTTGGTGAAATGCAAGTCAAGAGTAATGCTTTTGTTTTAAAAACAACAATGGAAGAATAATCAGCAGCACCCAAAGACCATCTTAGTCCACTCAGTCCACAGACTTTTCAGGTTCTCAGAAGAAAATCATTTCCTTACTCTTGTATGCATTCTTAGTTCAGAATTTTTTCTATTCTGCTATGGGTTGTTTCAAACTCAGTACATATGAGTATCAGGTGATAGGTTTTAAAAACATTTTGGATTAAATGAAGACTTTAACATTTCAATATGCCAAGTTTATGATCTCTATGAAAAGATCATAAACTATCAAATTGCTCCAAGAAGGGATGCACCACTTCTAAACAACTTATCTACAAATAATAAACAAATTGCCTCCACAAACTTTTGTTTGTATAAAAATGGTGAATTTTCCCATCAGGATATGGACTATCTTGTAGACAATGGAAAAGTCCTGAAAGGCATCAATATTTTTTTTCATTCCAAGATATTTTAACTGTGTCTGGGATCCACTATCAAGATTTAAACACTGTCTCCACTGTATTACTATACCCAATGCAAGATGTTAGTCTGGATTTATGGTCTGCTACACAAATAAAAAAAAATTGATTGGACAGACAAGCTCAGTGGGCTCATCTGATAAACTTTACCCGGAGGCCAACAACAAGTGGAGTACTAAAGGGATGTGTATTGGGAACTCTCCCCTCCAACAACCCCAATTATGACCTAGAGGAGGACAGAGTATGCTCTCATTGAGTTAACTGGAAAGGGTTCCATAGATATGATAGAGGGTGGGGCTGCTAGTCAGAGTGGCCTGGACAGGACAATGGTCCCACAAATTGTGGGGGCAAAGGCTAAGTCCTGCAGCTGGGAAAGAACTCCTTATGGCATTACAAGCTGTGGGTGGAGTGCCTGGGGAGCAGCTCTTACAGAACATACCTGTCTTAGCAAACAGTGAGCTGAAATAAGCCTACAGTGTATCCTAGCAGCAAAAGCAGCAGCACCATCTGAGGCTATGTGGAGCCAGTGAAACAGAAAAGTGCTTATATCCCTTCAGCACTTATCCCAGTACTTGCTAGCTGACATGTAGAATAACACATCCTATTCTGCTGCCTCCTCCTCTACAAGAAAGCCATTGATAAACTGGAATATTCTACTGGAGGGCTATCAAGGTGATCAGGGGACAGAGCACATACCCTGTGACACACAAAGAGCATTTAAATTGAAGCAAGAAAGACTGTGACTGGATGTTGGGAAATTTCAGCCTATAGGCCAGTCAAAAACTGGAATGTGTTGCCCAGATAGGTTATGCAGATTCCATCCTTAGAAATTTGCAGTCCTGGACTGCGTAAAATCTTACGTACAGACTATCCTGCTTTGAGGAGGGAGTTGACCTCCTGAAGTACTTTCTAATCTGAACCAGTATAAGATTCTATGATAATATCTAAGTTTGAAACTGATCTACACGATCAGCCTCCAGATCTAAAGATTTAAGTCATAACAGGCATCAGAAGAGCATTTTTATGTAAATATTATTGCCATGCATTCACTTAAGTGGGAAGAAATCTTCTCACTAGAATTTTTACTGAAAACCACTTTGCACTATGGTTTTGGATTGTCTACTGACTTGAACAATGCTTGAAATGGCCTAATGTATAATCCGTCAAATAACATCACAAATGTGCAAGCCATCATAGGGCCCCAGAGACTAGTTAGACTTTTGTAAGCATTCAGCTGTGTACCTTAGACATTTTGATTAAGATGTTAAAAAGATACAAAAAGAAAAGTGCTCCTAGTCTTTCAATCACAAGGATGTTAAATATCTGTCAGTGTTGGAAACTTGCCTTTGATGACAATATTTCATCATCATGTTGTGTATTAGTACTTCACAGAACAGAATACTCAGAAGGGAAATACTTATTCACTGAATCTGCCTTTTTGTAAAATACAGACATTTCCTTAAAAGATTGGTTTTTTTCATGTGATTTTTTTTATGGCAGAAAGACAAGGCTGTGTCTTTGAAAATACCCAGCCAAACAAGGCTAACAGGCTTCTTTTTCTGTTTTTCTCTGGCTTTGGTGTTTATCTCTTGGTTGGCTTTTGTTCTTTTTTTTTTTGTCAAGACATCTTTTCCATAAACTGTGTCTTAAATTTACAGGAGAAACTACCTTCTGGAAAAGGAGCAAAGAGTTCTACTTTTCCAGGTATGTTCCTGGTATTTGGTTACATTCAGGCCACTAGCTGAAATCCATACTAAACAGGCATTCTGGGAAATATAAATCCTGACAGAAACAGAAAGTGTATATATATAAATAAAATGTCTAAATTATCTTTATTAATCTTAGCCTGTGCTTCAATCTTCTACCTTCATAGCAATTACCAGAATTAATTTACCTTAATAACTCAAAGTACCCTTTTGTTCTTCGACATATTCTTTTGTCTCCAACAAGTTAGAAAGAAAAGTTTGATTAGAACCTGTCAAAACACTACTTAATAAAGTAGTAAAGCAAGGCATGATTTACTGAGAGGATTTTAGCTGGGGTAAAGTTAATTTTCTTCATAGAAGATAGTAAGGGCTATGTTTTGGATTTGTGCTGGAAAGTGTTGATAATTCAGGTATGTCTTAGCTATTGCTGCACAGTTCTTACACAGAACCAAGGTCTTTCCTGCTTCTCACCCCACCCCATCAGCAAACAGGCCAGGGGTGCACAAGGAGTTAGGAGGAGACACAGCTGAGACACCTGACCCCAAGTGACCACAGGGATAATCCATACCATATGGCATCATGCTCAAAATTTAAAGATAGGGAAAAAGAAGGAAAGGAGGTGAAGCTCAGAGTTATGGTGTTTGTTTTCCCAAGGAACTGTTACATGTGATGAAGCCCATCTAGCTTTCCATCTAGGAAAGACCATCTAGCTTTCCTAGAGATAACCATCTCTAGAAACATCTGCCGGCCCATGGGAAGTGGTGGATGGATTCTTTACTTGGGTTTTCTTGTGTGCACAATTTTGCCCTACCAATTATAACATCTTTATCTCAACCCTTGAATTTTCTCACTTTTTTCCTACTTTTCCAATTCTCTCCATCATTCCCTGAAAAGTAGAGTGGGGGAAAGTGAGCAAGTGGTGCTTAGTTTTCCACTGGAGTTAAACCATAACATTTACAAAATGGCAGCTATTACAAGTTACCTCTGAATCTGTATGATAGAAATGAACCTAGGGTGAAATCAAAGTACATCAAATTAGACATCTTAATACCAAAGATATAATGACACATTAAAGAGCATAAACTTGTCACAGAACAAGACTCTCAAGAACAGAAAGTAGACTGGAGGGAAAAAAGGATTCTATTTACTCTTTTGCCAAAGAGAAGTTCACATACATAAACAAATCTTACAGAATGGAAAGTCAGGCAGCCTAAACAACAAATTTAATTTGACCTGATGCATTGCTTACATCCAGGCAACCATTTCTCCACCTTAACCTACTCATGCAGTTCTTCCTGAAAGAAGTAGTCAGCTACCCTCAGCAGCAGCCAGAAAGCACTGCCACAAGCCTATATGTAGGCACTCATTCAAGGTTTCTTTATCTTTAATATTTCTTTATGTTTCAGATGTGAAATCAGAACATTTTCTTAAATTACAGGTTTTGTAAAATGTTAAGGTAGTTTTCTTTAACAGGAAAGAACATTCAGAGAGCTACTTTACCTGAAAAACAGTGAGAAAGATCTATTCATGTTTCTCTATAGTAGGTTGCTACGCTTGGAATTATTGGTTTTATTTTTAATTAATTCCTAGGGGGTGATTTTTTTTTTATGAGGTTTTTTTTTTTAAGATCCTAATGAATGCTCTGGTACTTACTTAGATTTAGATTTCTTCACCATAGCTGGAATCAATTCAGTGAAAAATACTGTCTAAAATTGATTACATAATTATAGAGAATTAAAATATAGACAATTAAAATATTTATTTAGAAAAAAAAACCCAGCAAAAATCCAAGAGCACTGAAAAGCCCACCCAACAAATACAAAGTTTGGCCTCAACCTGTAATGACACCCAAAAATTTCACTAACAAATTTTTTCACCTGAAATAACATACTTCTTTGCTTTGAAGACTTTTTCAAACATTTATTCTTATTATTATTTTCTCTCTTGCCCAAACCACATGCTGGAATATTCTCAAATAAAGTGCCTAAAACACTATTCCAATTTTTTTCTTTTCTCTCTCAAGACTGCCATTACATTGAAAACTACTTGCTTTCCCACATACTGTGCAAAGATTTTAAGTGATTTAGATATCTCTATTTTATTTGATAGAGACTTAAGAATTCAGCATTCATATTGGTGTTTCGCAGAAAGAGGGCCCTAAACAATTATCCTGTTTCTCTCAGTGATCTGTATAGTACAAATCAGTGCAAAATGGAAAAAAAAAAAAAAAAAAAAGAAAATATTTGAGGTAAAAACATGTCTATAAAAAAGATTTCTGTAACCTAAAAACTGGCACCTTACAACCAGAACACAACACAACAGGATACAGGGACTTCAAAGAACACATGAACCCCCAAAAGAAAAGATCCTTACATTCCTATAATTTGGTTTATTTTTCCCTTGAAAACAACTGCTAATAAACCATTGGTTTAAGCAATGCCTTTTTATATAAAAACTTTCTTCACTAATAGATAGATTCATATTAGAGATTAAGAATAGTTTTATTTGAATGAAAACATTAAATTATGAAAATTCTGTACATTTATGATCTATGCTATCCAAGGAGTTCAAAGTACTTTAAAATATTGCTCTGAAGTTGGAATCTGAATGTTAAATTTAAAAGTCACAATTTACTTCTGAAATATTTACATCAATATTTTCAGTGAAATTATTTAGATAACTCCCCAAATGTATTTATTTTAAATTCATTTATTCTTCTTCAAATCACCACAAGTAAGCACATATTACCACTTAGAGGAAAATACATACAGTAGTACTGTAAAGTTCAGTACTTAAAATACATCTACTAAATCAATCAAGATTTTTCTTATCCTTTTAAGTTTATTAGTTCCATGTGCAGGTCACATATTTTGAAACTACACAAAGTAAATTTTATAGGAAAAAATTCAAGCTATTGATAAAAACAAGTGAAATTAACGTTATACTTGGAAATTAATCCTCCCCCACCCCGAAACAGAGTTGATTCTATTAAAAATGATAAATGGAATGGAAATTAAAATTTTAATGAGGTGCTTGTTAATCCATTTGTTCACATC
The DNA here is from genome assembly GCF_030490865.1 of Poecile atricapillus. Classification (NCBI taxonomy): domain Eukaryota; kingdom Metazoa; phylum Chordata; class Aves; order Passeriformes; family Paridae; genus Poecile; species Poecile atricapillus. Next base: position 123,817,026 of record NC_081250.1, on the reverse strand, counting down.
TAATTTGAACTTGGTTAAATTGCTACTTATTATGAATACTATAGATATGATTCCTTCTAAATCTCAAGGGCAAACAAAATGTTAGAGGACTGCTTGTCCCAAGATAGGTCCACAGTATATTATCCAAGCTTCTGAAATTAAGCACTGGAGCTATTTCCTGTGATACATTTCATTTAAGAAAATTAATGACATTTTAAAGCAGTTGGTTAAGTCCTTTGACATGGTAATTGTCCATTCCAGAACAATAGAAGAAATATAACCAAAAGGAGACTGCCTACCTGCCATTGATCATTTCCAAGACTGGAGGGCTTATTTGTACCTACTGCAATTCCCAAGGACTTTATCAAGCAATAACATTTCTCTTAGTAGGATTTGGGGTCATTTTACCTTATTTATTTCTACTTGATATGTATTTAAGAATGTGATACAGATGCATATCACTGATTTCTTCTTTTGAATTTATCAAGCATTTAAAAAATATAACCTCGTAGAAGACAGCACTCAAAATTCAATAAAGATAGCATAGGTCTGAATGGGATTTTTACACAAAAACCAATGAAAGAGCAATTGCAGTAATGAATAATGTACAATTTTTTAATAATTCCATAAAAATAAGTAAATTAAAAGGAAAATGTGTGGGCCTAAAAACAAAGAAATGTCACTATTAAAGTAGCATAGACACATTCCAAAATGAGGGCCCTGGACTTTTCTGTTATAACACCTCCTTTATTTAACTAGTTAGGCATGAATTTTCAAGTAGTTCTATGTGTTTATTTTTAACCCACAACCTTAAACTCATTTAAAACAATGGTCCTTGCAATCTTTCATTGAATATTACAGTTTTGCATTTTTCATATTGTCAAGATATTAACAATAAATGAACACTTACATTTAAGAGCTTTAGTAAAATTCAGCTGAGTTCAAGTCACAGAGTTTGGAGGTATTGCTTTATACATGATAAACTCTTTCCTCCTTGGACTACTTTTTCATTTTACTAACATCATTTGTTACACTTCTGAAAATCTCATCATATTATACACTATATCGATCATAAGATTCATTAAATTGATATCTTGTAAAGTTTCTATGTTTCATGACATTGGAGCCAAATTTTAAGGCTTTTTATAATTATAATTATTATTTTTAAATAATTTTTATTTTACCTGAAGAATTTATGCCCGGCTAAGCTCATGGATAATCTAAGTAGTTTGTTCTGATGACTACAAAATTATTAACCCAAAACTGCTTTTTATTTTCTTGGCACTTTTGCCAGTATATCTTATTAGAATATAAAATTTTAGGAACTACCACCACCACCTTTATACAAAAATAATATACCACATTATTAAAAACAAAATTCAGTGAAGAACAATCCATAGTGATGTACTTACAGTCTGAGAGTTTATCTTTCAGCATTACACATTGTTTTCCTTCTCTAAATCTTTAGGTACTTTCTACTTCTTTCTATTTTCTTCATATTTTCACATCTGTCTCATCTTATTCAGAATTCTAAATCTTACATATGACTGTTGTGCCACAATAGAGGAAAAGGGAAATATACAGAGGAAGGATCCTTTCAACTGAAATCTAGGAGCAAGCTTTGGCACATTTTGCCCTCATTTTACTACCTCCTCTAAGCAATAAGACTTCATTTTTTCTCTTCCTTGTATATGTATACTTGATTCCAGATAAAAAGGAATCTGAAGAAAATACACTAGGAAAAAAGTTTTAAATTGTAAGAAAATAAATTGTCTTGATAATCAGCAAAACTGAAATAAATGCTGTTTAATTTTGCGGCACTCAGATAAGAAGAAGAAAAAACAGTAGCTAGTTAACATAACTGATACTACTTCATGTGAACTTGTTTCATTCACTTATCCTACATCAGTGGAGGAGAGTGAAATGAGAGCACAAGATGCATTTTGCAAGGGAGCATCTGTTTTCACATTTAGTTACAATGTTTGCCCATTCCTCAGGTACCCTTTTCTATGAAAGTTGTTCATTATAGCTTCAAAAACAGTGAATGCATATCTACTATGACAATAAATCTGGAAGCTTCTAGAAAAGTAGAATTCCCCCAAATTTAGTTAATTAATTTTAATTCCAGTTTTGTTTCAACAAAATATTAATGTACAGATTGAAGAGATAAACGATTCAAAAGGAGAAAAAAAAAAACAGAGCATGGGGGTACATTGTCCTATCCCCCAAGCCTCTTCTTCTGTGACATAAAAAACCCTCACCACTTCTGAAAATATTTACATATTCTAATTTTGTTTACCTTTGATTTAGATGATTAATTCCCCATATTAGGCTATGATATGTTACACAGATTAACAGATTACTCACGGAACCTGTTGACACAAACCTCCTTCTCTATCATACTGCTCTGGATATAAGAAGATGTATATTATTTTCCAGAAAACACTTTAAAATATCCTACTGAAATCCATCTTGCAGCAAGCTCATACAGGAAGGGCCAAGGGTTAAGTAGGCCATAACCTGCTCAGAGGAATTTGAACTAAGCAACAGCTCATGTGCACATGCAAAATGGCTCATCTGGAAAGTAGATCATCACATTAGAAAAAAGGCAGGGATATGCATAGTGTTGGAAGTTTTATCTATAAAGATTAATTCTTTATGGTTGCTGAGGTTCTTGTTTGTTGTAGTTTTTCTTAACTTTGAGGATTCCACCGTGCTGGAGGCAGCTTCAGACAACACAGCATGTAGGTTTTAACACTCTGCTAGCAACTAAGAAATGTAAGTAAAAGTTTCAAAGCCAAGCTGTGTTATTAAGTAATGAGGCTGAGAATCTGGACATTCTTCGCAAATTTTTGGCCCAAAGAAAACAAGTTCAGGATTCCCATTAAATTATACACAGACTGCTAGAGATGGCCAAACACTCTCAGTCAAGTAAATCAGTGGGACCAAGAAGAAGAAGCATCCAAGATCATTCAGTCATGGGCAGAAAAAGATTTCTGCCGAATGTTGTTGAGTATATTGAAGAGTAATAATATTGTTCAAGAACAAGATATAAGTGGCAAGTTTTTAGCATACTACCTTCCCCCAGGTTTAAATCCCACTGCCTGCATTTCTACAAAATATGCATGCAACAGTCAATCTGCAAATGCACAATTAATTCACTGAGTCCAGATAATATTTGATTTGTAAATTTCAACTATATTCCATGTTCATAGTAAATATCTAATTCTTTCCATAACTGAGGAGTAAACAATGAAGAAGTAGGTAAGAGTAGACTGCCTTCCTCAAAGTAATTCCTTCTTCCCGCATCTAGTTTTTGGCTGGCATCTTGTCAACAAACCAAATTTCAGCAGCTGATGCAAGGTAGATGAACACCAGTGGCAGAAGTTAACCCTTTCCATCACTCCTCCATGTAACCATTTCCATTGTGCTTCATCGGAGGTAACTGAAGGCAAACTACAGAGCAATGCAACTGTATGGACATATTGGATACAAATCAGTTCTGAAGGGGGACCATGACACAGGTGGAGCATTTGCTTTCCCTTGCTTTTGACTTTTTTGAGCACTTCTGACCAAGAATCACATATTGGGTTTATATTTGTCCATCAGCTTTAGAACAGAAAACTGATCCATGACCACTATTACTGTTATTACTGAAAACAAACCCACACCAACAGTTTATTGTAATTGCTAAGAAGAGATCTCCCTTCTGATCTGGGTGGTGGGAGAGGATTATTTCAGTACTGCTAAAGAGCTAAGTTAAATAGCACTACCATTTCTCAATCCTATACAATGTATTACTTCCTATCACTTCAGTCAAGCTCTCTTGAAAGAATACTGGCATTTCTCAGAAGTGCCGGTGCACTTTAATCTGTATTTATATTGAAAATGCCTACAAATGCTGCCCCATGGCAAAACTAATATGCTCCAAGGCTACACTAAGGTTTCACTTTGTGTGGTTATTTTGTTAATACCTGCCCAAAGAAGCTTGAATGCTGTGAAAAGATCTTCAGTGTTAATTTCCTTTTGTATCCATAATCACCAAAATTTCTGCTTTTGCTTGTAAAAATCTATCAGTAAAAAACAACATCTAAAATACTATGTATGTATCATCTTTCCAAAGTGGGAGTGTTTTAACCTAGAAAGAACAACTACAGCACACCATCAGTCAAAAGGACATATATTATAGGTGTTCAATATTCACCAAATACTTCTCAAATTCAGTAAACCTCATTGAAGAAAATTATAAGTATTTATGCTTTAAATAGTAAAAGGTCAAATTATTTTTTCTGTTTTTCATCTCTCAACATAAATATATACTCACAAGGAATATATTTTATGGGAGGAAAAAAACAAAACAAAACAAAAAACAAACACACAAAAAAACCCACAAACAACAACAAAAAAACCCCAAAATCAAATCAAAACAAACAAACAAAAAAACCAACAAAAAATCAACATCCCAGCAGCAATTGAAATTTCTAGAGAAATTACCCTACAGATTCCTTCACCAAACCATGCTAAAATAACTACTTCAACCTTTTACAGCAATTTTTAGCCATCAACAACTGTAGCAACAGTAAGAAAAATCTGTCAAATCATCTGTATATTAATCATTTTTTAAGCCACAAGTGCTTATGTATCCTAAATCATCATTATTGAAAATACTAGGAGTCTTTGTAAACATCAGAAATTCTAGTTTCATTTTCATGTTCATCTGCTGAGAATTAGCTCTATGAAGTTCCACCCTTGGTAAAAGATACCAAGATTTACTAAAATCATCAATGAATGATGTGAACAGCACAGTTATAAAAAAGATGTGTTGAGAAAATTCTCTCTAGTGAAAAAAGGCATTTGGCAGTTTGATGTGGAAGATGATAATTCAATGAAAATATATATAAAATCGCTCTTTTTGGCACATTTTCTGTTTTCTTAATAACCAATTTTTAACAGGAGATCAAACTCTAAATTACATAAATGGCACCACCACATACCTGAGAATTTTGCTACTAAACATTGGTTATGAGGATGGAGTTGAGGGACCAGGCTCAGGTACATTTCAGTCTCCAGGGTGGGGACTGCAAGTTGCAACCAGGATATGAGGTTATTTCACACCTTTTCATATAGAATTTTAACACTTTCCCATAAGACTGAAAAGGTTAAAAAACATACATACATACATACATACATACATATATATATATATATATATACACATACTGTAGGAAACACTTTGAGGCTTTTCTCTCTTTCTGGCCCTCAGTTTGGAAAAGGTAAAAAGACAATATCCAAAGGGTGCTGGATGCATTAGCCTAGGTGGGGAGGAGGGACACAGGTATGTGAGCCAGTATTTTGGCATGTGTAACAATGAATAGGTCTTCTGCCCAGATTTTAGGTGCCTGATAGCAAGAATGGAGACTGTGATTTTCATAAAAAATGAATATTTTTTTAAATTAAGCACAGGAATCCTGCTAAGACCCCCAACAACTACAGCATCTAAAAGCCTTGTATTTGCTGATGCACATAGTCAGGGATATTAGCTCCATGGGCCCAAGACTTCAGATTATATTATGGAAAGCAAACACATAAATTCCCCAAATCTCAACATATTTAAGGGTCAGCAAAAAAAAGGTATAATACCTGGTTTTACTTGCCCTGCAATTACACATAATTTATAATCAGTGTTTTCATCTCAAGTCTAAATGAGGCACAGAATTGCGAGGATGTGGTTGAATGTAATCTGCAACAGAATATTAAGCAAAGTGAACAATAACATGAATTCAGAGGCACCTATAACAATTAATAGCTAGTTGAGTGGTTGGGTGTCTTTCTCAAAATCAAAAAGGATAAACTCTGTAGGAGGGGGTTCACTAAGAATATACACATGACAGATTAAACCAATCAAAGATGGGCTGCCTTAAAAAAAACCACAGCGCTCATGTTCCAGAAAGTCTTGTGCTGTAGCAGCCACCTTGTGCCCACATGTACAATATTGATTTTCATTTTCTTGGACCTTTAGCCTGAAAAGCAAGCTGCTCTGTATTACTGTGTAGATGGGAAGGACAGCAAGCAACATTTTAAGCTAACTATGAAATTACACCCAGAAATTGCTTTCCTTATTGTTACAGAAAATAGTCCTGCTGTTTACAGCAGACCTGCATCTGCAGATGAAGAAAGAGAATCCACACACATGACACAAATATTTTGCACTGGACATTACTATTCTACACTTTCATGACTGTGTTAAATTGGAAAGGGATAGAACCTGCTCAAACCTTAGATAAAGCACAAAGACCACCATAATGAAGGACCATAGTTTGTGCAGGACCACAAATCAGGTCCATCATGACATGGAACATTGAGACAGAATTGCACTTCAGCATAATTAAGGACTAAAAGGATGATTAAGGCCAGTAATTCTGCCCCATTAAATAAGAACTGACAGACAGAGAGGTCTTGTAGCAAATGCCTGACATTTGAATCTGGCAGCTTGCAGTTCACTTGGAAGGAACACAGAGAAGCTAATGAGTCCTAACAGGAAAAGGCAAAATTGCAAAGAAAAACTGCAACCATAGCTCAAAGCAGGACTGACAGCCATGACTGTTGCATTGAAACACTTTTTAAAGCTTGTAGTATAAGAAAATAATGAATCATACTTAGAATCATAGAATATGAAGATTAGAAGGGACCCACAAGGATCAATCACGGAGTCCAGTCTCTGGCCCTATACAGGACACCATATCATGTGCCTGAGAGCATTTCCCAAACACTTGAACTCTGTCAGGCTTGATACTGTGACCACTTCTCTGGGGAGCCTCTTCCAGTGTTTAATCACCCTCTGCATGAAAAATCAGCCTCTTCCTGATACCTAACTTAAGCCTCCCCTCACTCAGCTTCATGCTGTTTCCTTGAGTCCTGTCACTGGTCATAGGAGTGAAAAAGCTCAGTTTTCTCATTTTTCTGAAAACTTTTTTCCCAATTTAGGACATTTATTTGAGGGCAGGTCTCCCGAAATGTGTCACTCTGGCCCTTTTACTCATGTCCCAGTTGTTCACAGAATCTGTTGGAGGCAAGTCAATTCACACCTCTGTAAATTTTACCTTAGAATTTTAAGGGTGGTTGTTTTTTTGGTGGTGGGGTGTGGTTTGGGTTTCTTTGGTTGTGTTTGGGTTTGCATGTTTTTTTTGTTTGGTTGGTTTTTTTGTGGGGTTTTGTTGTCTTTTTGTTTTGTTTTTGTTTTGTTTTTTCAGGGTTTTTTTTTGTGTATGATGTTTCTTGGGTTTGTTTTGGTTTTTATCATCTTTTGAACAAGAGTTACATGACCTGCATTTTTAATTTCTTTTTACATATTCCATTATGTATTTCTGGCACATATAATACACCAGAAAGTGTGTCTGCTTCAAATAACACATCATTACTTGCAGTTTTTCAGTATTAGCTCTATATTATTGAGATCAGACAGCTAAGTAAAATCAAGTCACTCATGGCCACAACAGAAATCTAAAGGGATAACATGAAGGCCTGGTCCAGAATTTTATATATTTAGGAATAAGTGAATATATGTGACCAACAAGAAAATCAGGATGATGATGATGATTTTTGGAAGACAAAGTAGATAAGAAAGCATCACTGGAGCAGCTGTAGTGCATTCAAATATGAATTCATCATATGAAACTCAAACATGACTAAGGCAAAATGCAAACATATTTGGAAACAGAAAGAAACATGAGAAACTAATGCCAAACTGCATCAATAAACAAGTAGCTTACAAAGGGACACATTCATTTCAGAGCAGGCTCTGGAAAACAGTTTTGTCAGAATAGAATCTAAAATGTGATAAAAGAGATGGATTCTTCATTGCTCCAGCCTTTTTTATTTTTATAAGGTAAATGCCAGGATTTTCTAGTTTTAACACATTAACAGATTGGCAATGAAAGAAAATACATTCTTTCTTGCGACTTCTATGAAAAGGTATAGTAATCTTAATTTTGCCTGACCACTACTCCCCAGTGATGCCTCCCACAAAAACATCTTACAGTTCTTAATGTCAGAGAACAGTCAACAGTATCTAAAAGGCCATATAACAACTGATCAAACTAATAACAGAGCCTAAAGAATTAAACACCTCCCCAAAAAATAAACACATATGGGAATTAATATCTGCACAAAGCTTGAAAACAAAGCACAGCTACTCTCCCTCAAGAGTTATGCTTGACTCTCCCATTTCAAAAAAAAAGGGTGGGAAAAGAGCTATGAGGAAATATCTGACTCCCAAATTAATGCCATAAAATCAGTTTGTGTCTGCAACAGTGACAACCTACATCTAATATTATAACTGTAAAGATTATACCTGAAGCTGTTGAGCAACAAGTCATTTCTGCATTCAGGAGTTACTTCCACAATGTTGTTACAGAGGAATACCAGCAATGTACACACATGACCTATTCCTTCTTTCTTCTGCTGCACTCACTACAAATCCTTGAAATAACATAGAAACCTGAATTTTAGGTCCATACCAATGCACTCAAAATATTTCCTAACATTTCATTTGACCACCACGAAATCATAGAAGTTCACTAGGAAGGTGTGTTCATACACACTGATAAGTAAGCATAAGTAAATAAGTGTACTGAGAAGGCCAACGGAAGTGATTAGAAAGTCAGCAATATTGACATATAGAAAAAAAAAATTTGAAAATTAGAAATACAATTTCAGTACAGAGGATTAAGTGACATCACAGCCACTGGGATACTAACAATTACTCATAATATTTATATGACTGATTTTTATAATTATCAAATAATTTGAAATTAATTTTAAAAGGAGTAACAATAATAATGATAATTTTTTAAAAGTAAAGACAAGACTGTGTCTGAGTATCATGTCTGAGTATCATTATTTGGCAATAAGACCAGCAAAGCAGCACAAAATCATCCCAGGGGAAGTAGTGGAATCTTCATCATTTAGGATATTTAAAACCAAACTGGACAAAATATTGGAAAATGTTCTGTAGGGAATTGTTCTGAATTTGTAAGGAGACAGACTGGATGACCTAACAGGTCTTTTTCCATCTGTAATGTCTATTACTCTGCAATTGTCTCATGTCCTCAGTCCACACATTAAGCAATCCCCACATAGCTACAGTGCCAAATGGTTTGCTTCCAAAGCTCCCACTCTTTCTTTACTCATCATTTAAGACTAGCAGAGCAGATGCTACTCAGGAATGAAAATATCCATAGAAAGATCAACAATGAGGAATAAAATATAGTTCTGTGGCCCAACCATATAATTTCTCTCACACCAGCAGTTCTCAAGCTGTGTTAGTGAGTACAACAAAAAAGGGTACCATTAAGGGAATATAAACAGCTTGAAAATGGTTTGCAGCCCACCTCAATGTTCTGCATTTTCAGTATGACTTGGATTTGTGAAATCAGCATTGTTAAATCCTGTTGCAAATTAAATCCTATTGTGCATCTAAGTAACTGATGAAAAATAGCTCTGTAAAATCTCAACCCCATTGTCTCAAGGTCTATACTGATGTTTTTCAGCTACAATAATAATCTAGGCAGTATCTACCTCTGTCTTATTCTCATCACTCAATCTCAACTGTGTTTACAAGTCTTATTTACATACCACAAGCATCAGCAGGAAAAGAGAGGACATTTATTATTGCAGACTTTACCCCTGAAGTTCTTTTCTCTAGCTCCATAATCTGTAGTATTACTTAAATGGGGAAAAATCAGAAAAAGAATTCTTCGATCAGGGATGGTTATTCTGTTTTCATAATGGAGAAATACATCGGGTTTCACATTTACAAATGAATGTGTTTTTATGCGTGAGTTTGCATATTGTGAGGAGTATTCTATCCCTCAACACAGAGAGGAAGCTTTACTGCACTGAGATAACCAGCATAGTCACACCTTTCTTTTTACAAGAGGTGGTGTTTAAATTTTTAAGGGCCCTGTTAGTCCCATGATAGCTCTGTTTTGTTGTTCATCCTAAGGCACATGCCATATGTAGAACATGTTAAATTTAGACTTTTACTTGTTTTGAACTACATTTTATTTAATAACAGATTAAATATATAGATTTGACCGGTTTCAGTTTTCTAAATATAAAAGCTCTACTTTGAAAAGTTTTCAAAATATTCAATTAAGTACTATACAATCAAGTAATAACTTTGTTTCTTCATAAAGCACATAAAATTAAAAAATATTTGATTGTTTTTGCTTTTTATAGCAATGTTGACATGCTTTTTACATTGTTTTCCACTTTGCTTCCTTTTATATTCACACAGGGAGAATTAATCCATTAGCATAGTCAACTTGAACTCCTTCCTGGCACAGTGTATTGGAGTTTGCACATGATGCAGGTACTTCAACTCATTTACATAATGTAATTATGAATTTATATCACTAGATATGATGATATTTATATCTCTAGAAGTTTATCCATGGCCATGTTTTTCCAGAATAAAAATATCCATAAAAAGACCCATAAAGACATGTAATAGCTATAAATTTAGGATGTAATATTTTCCTGTATATCCACGATCTGTATTGTACTTGGTCTAAATTGCACATTTTTAAAACAGGGATATTTCCATTGAATCAGAAGATCCTGGAATGGTTTGGGTTGGGTGATGATCTGCTCTAATCCAAGAGGAGCAAAGTGAGCTCTCTATGGATTATGGATAGAATCCTGAGGTTCAAATATTCCCTGAAACAAGATTAAAACCAAGCAAGGTTAAATGTTGACAGGAAAATTTTGATATATTTTATTTAATAGTAAAATGAGAAAGAAGGAAAGAAAAAGAAAGAAATAGGAAAAGGGATGGAGGCTTGGGAGACAGGACAGGAGGACAGATTAAATAGAAACATGTCAGCACTCCATGGGTCCCAATAATGTCTTGTTGATCCCTGCCATCTGGCCTTCTTGGTGGTGATGGTTCCCCACCAAAAAATATAGAATCCAGTGGATTAATATACATTTGGGCCAGGTGGGAATGCCCGGTACCTATCCTGAGGAGGTGCAAATTTGACACTGTCTCTTACAAGACTTTGGGCCAGCTGCATGATTTTGCATTATGTACAGTGCTCTGGTGCAGGATCTGAGGTACCCTTTGGAGGGCCTTGGATGGACCATGACACCCCCTCAGCTGCCACTCATGTGAATGTCCTGGAGATGTGCCTTTCCCATGGCTGGAGGCCTCTGCAGCTGAGCCAGTTTGTGTAAGGGAGGATGGGTGTTCGCTGCCTGTCACCAGAGGCTACTTCACACACTCAAAACCTCTCCTCCTTCCCCCTGGGTTGAGGTGGGAGTCTGTGCAGACCTGGAATTGGATGAGCCTGGGGCTATGGCTTCCATGCTGAAGCTGCTCCGCCTGGCTCTCTCAATGCTCTCCCAGCCTTATCCATTACTTTCCAGACCTGAGATTCTTTCAACAATAGTGTCACTTTTCCTGATCTTGAAGAGCCTTAGGCAGTTTGTCTCACAGTTCAGGGTTTCAGTCAGGAGGCCCATTCCGGCTGTGCTTCCACAGTGCAGCTTCTTTATACAATTTTGCTATAATGGGCAAAAGTCTCATAAAAATGTTTAAGCCATAAATCAGAACATTTCACTCTCTGACAGCTGGAAGGGACCTTCAAGATAATGTAGCTCCAAATCCCCTGCCAAGGGCAATGACACCTCCCACTAGACCAGGTTGCTCCAAGCCCCAACTAGTCTGGCCTTGACACTGCCAGGCATTGGCATCAGCATCTTCTATGGGCAACCTGTTCCAGTGCCTCACCACCCACACAGCAGAGAATTTCTCCCTAATATCTGATCTAAACTTGCTTTCTCATCTCAAGATACGTTTTTTTCATTGCTGTTATAAATTAATTTTACATACTCTTCTCATACAGTGTAAAGCAAAACCAAAAACCTGTTTTCTGAACAGTGTTGCACATTTAGCTACAAAGCTATATTAAATTTAATTACACATTTATTATTTATATCCAAGCAAAATAGATAAAAAATATTTTCTACTTCCCTTTGGAAGCTTAAAAAGTGTATCAAAAATATGACATGTGTGACAAGAGAAAATATCCTGAACAAAATCTCAAGTTTATATTAAAAAATTTACAAAAGAGGTACACAATGAGGTTATGTTTAGCACCTTGTCTGAAATAGAGAAACACTAGAACTCCTAAAATAAATTTTGTTATTGTCTTAAAAGATAAGCAATACAGGAAGAAAAGCCATTATAATCTGCACACACACACACAAAAGTTTACTAAACCTAATTGCTATAAAAATACAAAATAGACTAAAAGTGGATAAAAATGAAAACTCAAATTAACTATTTAATTTATCTTTTCTATTTACCACCTGTGATGGTTAAAAGAAAGCAAAACAACTGGGATGTTATCTTGTTCTTTAACAGCACTTATTCCAAATTACTGCATGATGTTAATTATCTGCTCCAAGAAACATTCTGCAAGAAGCACCATGCAATATGGCAATCATGGCTTACAAAAGATTCAGAAAACAAACAAAAAAAAATGACTACTCACAACACACAGCAACATGCAACAGAAAGTCTGCAGCTTTGTATGCACAGGATGAAAATTATCTTATTTCTAACATACTAGGAAGAAGAACAAATGTTGCCATGTTAAACCAAACATTAAAATGAATAAACTATCCATATCTTGTTTTGACACTAAAGAATAAAAATACCATGTCGTATAGTATCTTATTTTCCAGTCTTGATTTTGCTTTGTAGAAAGGAACACAATCTCTTATGGTATCTCACATATATATACTGAATTCCAAGTATAAATCACAGAAATAATATATACTTAGATGATGAATATATATATATATATGTTATTTATATAAGTGGCAAATTTAAAATGGATTTAAAGTTTGAATTATTTTTTTACATACAAGTTACCAAGATACTTGTCCTATAAAAGAAAAGACCTAAAAGAATGTTTAATTTGTTATTTTTTTTCAACTTTTTTTACATTTTAGGTTTTTTTAGACTTCAGGGCTGAAATGGACAAACTGTTTGCTTATGCGTGGTATTACCTTCGTAAATTCATCACTCCACCAGGATAGCTGGCAAAACTACCTCCTATAATTCTAGAAAATGGTCTCAGGGTAGAAACATCAGGCATGCCCAAGAGTGATACACTACTTGCCAGTTCAGCTAAAATTTACACAACACACAGCTAGACCTAACGAAAACTCTAACAAATGATATGGCACTTGGATAGCATACTCTATCTAGTAATTTATAAACACAATGAAAATTGCTTCAGATGGAGAACAATTTGCCTGGTTATGGTATTTCAGCTACTTTTACAGATTCTTGTGTTTTTAGCTTTTCATTTTGGAAGTTTTATTTGAGGAAACCATATTACAATTAAAAGAGGTAGAGGTAAGCCTTGGTACCTTTATGCAAATGCAAGACTTTTTTTCTTTTTTTTTCAGGAGACTTTTCTAAAAACATCTATCATCCTATATTCACATTTTGCTTTATGCATATATAAACATTGTTGAGAAGCTTCAAGACCTGTCTGACTATCAGCTTGCTGCCTCCCCATGAGGACGAAGTGGTGCTGCTTCTTGCAACTGACAGCTGCTTCTTCTTCCATGGTTCAGATGGCTGCTTCTCATCTTCACTGAGACTGACGTCCATTTCAGGAGAATGAAGAACCTCCAAAGGAAGACAGGAGCATTTCTCACTTTCCCAGCTCAGAAGAATGAGGGAGGATGACAATGAAACACTTTTCAATGACACCAGAACTTAGCACCAAGTTCTTTTCCTTTACTCCACACTCCTATCCTACCTTCTTGTGAACTTACAGACCAGGTTTCCCATGTTTCAGTAACGTGGTCATTTTTGTATACTTATCCATGCGAAACAAGGAAAAGGATTCACTACACCATGAGAATGCCCTGATGAAAGCAAACATGCTCAGACTGTAAATGAAGGATGTGTCTTTCCACCTGCAGCTCAGGAATTTTGCTTTATTATTGAAAAAAGACATACTAAAGGAGTTAAAGAGATGCTGGAGTGGTCACCTTACATTCTCAGTCAAACCTTTTACCTCTAAAAAGATAAACCAGATATGACTAATTATATTGATAGTCTATACATCTACCAACTACAAACAAGTCAAAATATGAGCAGCAGAGTCATATTAGCATCATTTTTAGCTGGTTACTCTTTTTTATTGATTTTATGAGCAGTAAAAATGAATTTGTCTGTCAGAGACAACATAGATGCACAAAATCCATTATCAGACTAAACTAACAAACTCCAGTTAAAAGCAAGAATTCCCTAGCAAACTGTTACAGTTGCTCCAAAATAAAACAAAATGCATTATACATTTAATTGATGTTTCTTCCTTGCATGAAAAGGAGAAAATGCTGCAAAAAAAAAAAAACCTTTCAAAAAAGTCAACTGCACCTCCAAGGGCACAGTAAGGCCATGCAATGCAATGTTCACAGTAGAGACAAATTAACACTATATCATCAGCTAATATATTTACATGCCATATTAAAATAATATATAGAAGCAGTAGTTTCACTCCTAATAACTTCATTAGTAGCACACTGTGAATATGCTTGCATTGCAAGTTGCAGATACGCTTCTAAAATCCCCTCTCAGCTCCTATTTTCAGTATCGTCCTTCCATTAGCTGAGTGCCGTACCTATGGAACATTCCGAGTAGCTATCTAAGAAATGAATGACAGGTCTTCTGTCACAGTATCATTCATGTTCAGGTCTACTGTGCACCTCCTTTACCTTCCTTGATAATTATTTTTCTCTTTCTCACACAGGTAAGGGGTCAAATTGTAGATTTAGAGAACCTAAGGCTATGAAAGTCATCATGACCATCTATGCTGACCTCCTGAATAATGCAGACAACATAATTATATGATTCCAAATTAAATCTATAAAATCCTGCTAAAGGAACAGTTTATTGTACTGAATGACTTCCAATTCTTATTTAAAGGACTTCCAACTCTAAAGAGTCTATCATATTCCTAAACCATTTGTTCCACTGGTTAAGTACCCTGAGTATAAAATTCTTATCTAAATCTGCCTAACTTCACCTAACATCCATCAAACTGCATAGCTTTCTACCAGATGGAAGATTCTACTCCCAGAAACCTCCTTTAGGCTGCTGTCTTACTTAACTCTCTTCATAAACTTCTTTAGTTAAATTAGCATTCTATTTTATCTCAGTTGTGGTGATAATATTAATCTAATTTAGCAAATATTTTTAAGAAACAGTAAACCCAAGCTTATGGAGAAATGTATGGGGAAAACATACATATTGAACACAGAGGCAGAAAGAATGACAAGCAACCATAAAGCTGGAAGAATGATCTTACATTAGTTATCTGTTCTAGTTTCAAAAAAAAAAAACTCATTGGACTGAGGAATTTCATCACCCTATTCTTGCAAAATACTCAGCTGTTTGAAGCAAAATTGGATTTTGATAATTTAGATCATTTATACAGACCTGAAATATTTTTACTCACAAACAAATTGAAAACAAAAGAAAAAAATAATTTAAAAAGTCATTCAAAATTTTGGCATTTACCATGATTTAATATACTCATTCGTTCCTAATCTTTCACCATTATTTCATCACTCTTTTCTTCCTAATTGTCATAATAAGCATGCCTATGTAAGTTAATATGTACTGAAAAAAAAAACAACTAAACAGAATGAAAATATTTAAAATGTAGCCCCAAGGAACAGCTGAGGAAAAGGGCAAGGTTTCATACTTTTATTAAAAGTTTAGACTGAACTACAGGTTAAAGGTTCTGTAACACACTAACAACGTGGTTTCCGTTAGAGTATAGCTTTTGGATAGTTACCAAGACAAATTTTAGCTCCTTGTACAATTCTAACCCTGTTTGCTATACAAACTTCTTTGCCTCATTCAATTCCTTCCATAAGCTGATGACTGCCACCAAGACTGGAAGAACTCAAATTATTTTTCTCTTAGTGAAAATACAGTATTTATCATTTTCTACAGCTCCATCCTTTTCCCCATGTGAACAGAATTTTGTCTCCTTTGCACAACACCAACACAGTTTCAAGTATATAATGAATAATTATTATATCAATATTTTAAAACTTGAGGTCCTATACCACATTGGATTTTATAAATCTCCTACAAGTGAGCTAAAACAGTATCATGTTTGACCAAACAAGATTTCACATGAAACTAATAGCTATAAAGAGTTAGGTTTGAAGACTAAATGACTGAAAAAATGCTGAAACCTAATCATGACCAACAGAAAAAAATATTCTCCAACCAGAGTTGGAACCAGAAAATTCTTTTCTGGAACAACGTAAAAAACATAAAAGCAAAGTGACCTAGCCAATTATAACCAAAGTAAAAATGAGACTCTCTGTTCAGACAGAGGAGTTTTTCTGAACTGTTACATTAGTCACAATAAAGTAAGCAATTTGAGAGAAGTCTGAATGAACAAAAAGCTGGAATTTTAACATGAAAATTTACATGTTGAGTAGAACTTCATATTCTTAGAAACTATGAAGAAAATATGTCTTAAACTTTTTTTCCAAAAAAGGACAGCTAATTGCATAATTAGGAATTATAACAAATGATCTATAAGAAAGAAAAACCATTAACTAAAAGTAGTCATAAAAGACAGGACCTCAGATGCTGCTTTTGATTTGGCTTCCCCTCAAGGCCCTTCACCATTTTTATTTTGGACACTCTTTATAATAGCTTAATATCTTTTTTATCCTGTGGTGCCCAGAACTGCGCACACAACTCAAGGTGAGGCCACCCCAGTGCAGAGCAGAGCAGGACAATCCCCTCCCTCGCCCAGCTGGCCATGCTGTGCCTGATGCACCCCAGGACATGCTTGGCCCTCCTGGCTGCCAGGGCACTGCTTTCCACAGCACTGCTCTCCAACCTCTCATTCCCGAGTCTACACATCCAACCCGGGTTGCCCCATCCCATGTGCAGAATCCAGCACTTTCCCTTGTTGAAATTCATATGGTTGGTGATTGCCCAGCCCTCTGATTTGTCAAGGTCTCTCTGCAGGTCTGCCCTGGCTTCAAGGGAGTCAACAGCTCCTCCCAGTTTTGTATAATCTGTGAACTTGCCCAGCATCTCTTACAGTCCTGTGTCTGAATCATTTATAAAGACTTGGAAGAGCACAGGGCAGGGGATGGAGCCCTGCAGACCCCACTAGTGACAGGTCACCAGTCTGATGTCATCCCATTCGCTGTAACCTTTTGCACCTGACTCACGAGTTCACCCTTCTCATGATGTATTTAGCTGTGGGCTGGACATTTCATCCAGAAGGGTCCTGAGAGTGATGGTGTCAAAAGCTTTACGTAATTCCAAAAAGATTACACAATTGGCTGCCCTTGATCAGCTGGGTAGGTTACCTTGTTATAAAAGAAAATCAGGTTTGAAAAGAAGGACCTTCCCCTCATGAACCTGTGCTGGCTGTGACCAATGACTGCATTGTCCTTCAGGTGTTGTGCAATACCTGCCAGAAAAATCTTCTGCATAACCTTACCAGGCACTGAAGCAAGTCTTGCTGTAGTTTCCAGGGCCATTTTTCTTGCCCTTTTTGAAAACTGGGACAATGTTCACCTGCTTCCAGACAACTGGGACCTCTACAGATTCCTAAGACAATTCAAAAATCATCAAGAGAGGCCTCATGATGACATCAGCCAGCTGTTTAGCTACTGTCATAAAAAGTCATTGATTTATAGAGATCCAGCTAGAACAACAGATCCCTTGCAATTTCAGGGTCAATTGGGAGTTTATCATTCTCACATTCATGATCCTCCAGCTAAAGGTACTGGGACCCTTTTAGTCCATCGCTAGCATTGAAGACAGAGGAAAAGAAAGCAATAAACATCTCCACCTTGTCTACATCCCTGTTTGTGGGGTGACCATACTCATCCTCTAATGTGCCCATGTAATTTCTGCACTGACTTTTGCTATTCATGTATTTTAAAAAACTGTTTTGACTGTCCCCAACATTTCTGACCAGCTTCAACTCCACTTGAGCTTTGGCCACACGAGTTTTCTCTCTAGAGTGGCAATCAACATCTCTGTGTTCTTCCCATGTCACCTGACCTTGCTTCCACAGTATATATGTCTTCCTTTTCTACCTTATCTCCAAAGGAAGATCCCCATTTAGCCAAGATGGCCTTCTGCTTTGTCTGCTTGGCTTCTGACATTTTGGAATTGCCTGTTTCTGTGTATTTAAGAAGGACTTCAGCATCTGCAAAAGCATTTTCCAAGGGGACCTCACTAACTAGTTTCCTGAGCAGCCTGAACTCTGCTCTCCTCATGTCCAAGGCTGAAGTTTTGTTGGCACTTTTCCTGCTGTCAACAGAGATTTTAAACTTGAATGCATAGTCATTCTGGCCAAGATGGCCACCAATCTCTACTTTGCTTGGGATCATCTCTGCTAACAAATAACAAATCAAGGAGGACGTCTCTCCAGGTTGGCTTAGTACCTGCACCATGAAGTTGTCATCCAGGTGTTTTAGGAATCATCTGTACCTAATTAGACCAGGCCAGAGGGATGATCAGTTGTTCATATAAGTGTGTGTCTAACTGCTTGTCATCTTATTATTATTAACACTCAAAAGAGCTATCAGAAATTCATGTTTGTTCACAATAAATTACCTCAAGTAAAATTCCCCAACTCCAAATTGTCTTATGACTGTATTCCCTTAAATTTTAATACAGTGACTTAGTTCTACTTAATTTGAGAATGTGAGATCCCAAAGATATTACAGCTGTTGTGGTAATCAGTAAATGGGAGGGCATAGAAAAGTGAGAATAATCTCTATTAATTCCCTGACTGACAGTAGAACAGGAAGACTTTAGAAGTTACTCACTTTGACAACAACCAGCAGCTCATTCAGAAAATACATTCTTTGGAATAAGTATGATCACACAATGCCTTTTGCCCAGTCAACAGAAGCAAAAGGAAGCTGAGGGTACTACAAGCATAAGTTGGAAAAAAAACATGAGAAAGATATAAACAAATACAGAAAGATTCGAAGTATTTCAGAGTGAATATATAAGGACATAAGCAGTACTGGGTTAGAAAGCTCTAAGGAGATCTAAGGATACTACTAAAAGATACCAAAGGAAGAGGGAGGTAGCAAAAAGTTGGATTTTACAGTATCAGGACGGATGAGATATACAATACTCACTGCCTGCCCCCACCCCACAAAGAGAAAAAAGAAAGGTAAAAGAAAATTCGTTAATTACTGTTGATTGAACAAAATCTTATACTAACAATAGAGAAATACTATAGAAAATGAGAGGTATGGGTTATCTTGTCAATGGGAAGATGTATGCTTTAATTTCATGGTGCTCTGGCCACCAAGGATGGGTAGACAATGGGGTACTACTCACCCTTCCTGCAGCTGCTGGTGTATGTAGTCAGGAATGCAGGACACCTGGGACCAAGCATGACACCATGAGAAGCCTGCTTTCACATCTTTGTTCCCAAGAATGCTAACTTAACTCTGCAAGATCCACTCCTACATTCTCTCAGATTTCACTGTAAAAATGACAGAAAGTTATCTTTGATGAGAATTGTGGCAGCTTCCTTCAAGACTCTTTTGCTAATTTTTTTTTTCCTAATAATTTTGATACTATTGATTCTACCCTTACTATTGGCAAGATAATCCTTATAAGACTGTGTTACATTCTTACCTTTTACTGGGGGGAAAAAGAAAGTATTTTACCAATAGAATATTTTAACAAACTAATTAGTATGAACTTGAAAGCTATTAACTTGTTGAAAAAGCTATTAACATATTTTCATTATGTTCTCTTGCAAATTAAATATCTATGAGACTCCAGAATCAGGCCTTTATTCTGAGAGGAAATACCTCTGCTAAGGAGATTAATTTTTTTTTTCCTTTTAATTAGAAGAATAAGGTAACATGACAAATGTGTATGTTTCTCTCACACATACTTGTAAGTGGTGTTCATTGCACAGCAAATAGTTAAAGACATCAGACTTTAACCTATTCTAAAACCTAATATTTCAGCTCCCCAAATAATAAACCCTTCCTTTTTGGCATGTTCCTATCCTCATGTAAGATTACATTCTCCTTTTTGTTAAAGAAAGGAAAGAATTACACATATAAACAGCAAGAAAAATGTTTAATTTACTTAAAAGTGAAGTAGAAAGAAAATGCTTTGTCCTTATCAAAAGTGAGGAAGTGTTTTGCTTAAAAGAGTAAACCTCATCACAATTTAACACAGAAGTTTAAAATAGCTCATCCCATTATGCCCTATCTCAATACTGTGCTTTCATGAACTCTGCAAAAATTCTCCCACCTTTGGACAAGCTGAGAATCTTTACAAATTATGTTTTGCATAAGCTCAGCAGAAAGTTCATTCCAAAAGCAAAAATCTCTTAAAAAAAAAAAAAAAATCCCTACTGAGTACTCTCCAAGCAGGAGATGATGGATGTAATCTAGCCCTTTGTAGTTGCCTCTGTTGCAGGCTGTTACAATGCCAAAGACAAAAAAAGACAGCAAGGGAACATTTCCTTCTGTGCCTTTTGTTCCTTCACTAATTGAGCACTGAGAGGTCACAGATGAGAGAAGCATAAAAGAGGCACGGAAGACCAAAGACAATTAGGTAGATTAGACAGACAACTGCTACTGGAACAATGATACAAAAGGTCAGAGGGGAAAAAAAAAAGAATCATCAGAAGGGGATGAAACCAAGATGAGACAGTTTTAGACACATATTTGCTCATGAAGGACAATGAGCAAAATCAGGACACAAAGTAAGGTGGGTATGATGTCAGGGAAAGAAAAGCTGTGTTAATCAGATGTTGCCAGCTGAGAGGAGGTAGAAGACAATTCTGTACCAACATATCCTGCTCAGAAAGGGAACTCAGTCTGTTTGCAAACTCAACCATCTCCAGTCAGCAAAGCATGTGCTTTAACAACCTTGACAAGTTAGCCCCTGTATAGATGATCATCATTAGCATTCTCTCAAATTAAGTACCAGATGTCTGTGTTATCATAATGTCATTTGTGAAGATCAATATAATTCCACATCATGGAATTTTTTTAGTTGGCTTCACTTTAAAACTTAGCAGTCTAGATTGACAAAACTACAGGTTTTTTCTGAGGAATAATTTTCTAAGTGGATAATATTATTTCCCAAATTACTTTTCTTCCTTCCTTCAAATCATAAGTCACTGCTAGAGAAGTACTGGTATTACATCTAAAACTGAAAAAGAGTTGAAATGACACCACCAGTAATAGGGAAAATTTTCTTTAAAGACCTTTTTAGTGCTTTGCAGGAAATATCATCATCACTGCCCCAACAAATAATTATATTATAATCATATGTAAAATAATAATAATAATAATAATAATAATAATAATAATAATAATAATAATAATAATAATAATATTTCTACACTGAATTTGTCCTTCCACAGGAAAGTAAAATCTTGTTGAATAAATATGAAATACCAAGATCCCACTGATATACGTAACAAGGTGAAAAAAATAATCTTTTTAATTCCTTTATCAAAGACAAAGTAATTTACGAAAAATATCTTTAACAGCATGCCAGTTTAAACAAGAAATACATATTGTAAAAGCAATATTTGTATTTATCATGTTTTCCTAATCTAGATAATCAAAAAGATAAGAGGTAGGTATGTTTTGATCAATGTGGCCCATTTTTTTCCATCAATTCTTTCTCTACTTTTCATTGTTGGGAGGTTCATAAAAGAGTATACCTTCTTCCTTAGTTGCATGCAATATTAAACTGAAGTTTAGACATTAATATTGATCTTTTTATTATCATCAAATACAATATAGACACATGGTACTGCCCCTGCTCTTGTGAAAATCAACACAAAGTAGGAAACACCTGTATCAAGTGCTGCAAAATGATGCCAAGAATTAAAAATGAAAATTTTAAAATTAAAAGGATAAATATTAAAAGATGGTCTCCCCAAAATGAACAATATCCAAATAAGAAAAACTGTACATCTTTCTTATTTCTAACTATTATCCTGAAGAAGAATCTTTAGAGAAATGTTGACCGCAAAGCACTGAAAGCATATTTGTTGCATTAATAGATACCATTATACACAGTTACTTTCTAGATTAAAACTGCATATAAAAGTGATGCAAAGAACTGCAAAGCTGAAAAGAGGGATTATGAAACAGAAAGGGTAGTCTTCAGTTCAAGAAATATTTCTATTGCTCTCTGAGGAGATTTATTTCATCCACCATATAGCATGTGTCAAGAGTTATGCAGATCCTTCAACAGGAGCTAAGTACCCTGATAGTTTTTACATTACCATGCACCACAATAGCAAGCCTTGACATTGGTTATAAGTGTCAGATGGAGCTTTCATTAATTGTCATCATCTTTAAGACATAAAAGAAACTCTCTTTTCTTGAATGTTACTACACAAAAAGTGTACATGTTATCTATATACAGCAAGTGCAAAACTGTTTTGTATTGTAATAACAATCATTTAGAATATATGGGGTAGAAAGTGTACTATTGTTAAACTGTCAGTCAAAACCCTTGTTATACAAGGATCTAACATCACATCCATCTATAACAGCCTTTTCTGTCAGTCAAATGTGTTGTTCTATACAAATCTAGCATCAATTTGATTTTTAAATTGGCAGAGGCTCTAAAACATTATACTGATGTGATACCAATGTGGTCTAAGTTGCTGCTGATATCAGAATACAGTGCAGGTTTCCTCCAAAATCTAGTTCTGCTTTTAGACATCTGCAGAACATAGATGATTTTGCATATGTAAGTACATGAATAGTCAATTTAAATTTTTATTCCATGATGTTCCAAAGAAGTGTTTGGTGACAATCTCTAATTTTAAATACGAATAATTTGCAAAGTTTGCATAAGAATGATGAAATTATTATTTATATGGACCCCACAAAACCAAAAAAATACTCCTGTTTATCCATTACTTACCTCCACTCAGAACAAGATTAGTCCCTTTACCTCAGCTATGTGTTTTATGAAAATTGAGTTAAAAATCACTGAAGTCCTTCAGCATTTTTCTGTGACAGTAGCTGCCAAATTAACTGAATGGGACACACTATTCATCCACAAAAAAAGGCAGAGTTGAATTCAGTTCCTTATCCCACAGAAAAATTGAAAAAAAAATAGAAAGCACAGTGATATTTAAATTTTATTGTATAAAAATTACAAAATAATAAGACAAGCTCTGGCCCTTTTTAACCTATTCCCATGCACACCTTGACATCTACCATTTTTCTACTAAGTTACTAATTTTCTTACCTGGTTTCAACATAAGCCTGAGAAAGCATATCAACTCAGTCTTTCCACAGACCACTTACAAATTTAATCACCCCATTTCTCCCATCTTTGAAGTGTGAAAGTAAAGGTAATAAAAAGTACAGGTCACCGAAAGCAACAAAAGGTTGTTGAGGTATATTTTTTGATATTTTGTTTTTAATTTCATACAGGAATCATTAATCTAGAGTGATTCATTAGCATCCTGAAAATTATATGGGCATATGCAATGTACCAAACATTTTTCCATAGCCATAATCAGTAACTTTTAATATACTTGGTATTCACAACAACAGTATGGAATACTACCTAATGACAAGGTTCTAAAATCTTCAAGAGCGCTGGGGGCAAGTGCATACAAATTGCTACTGAGATGATATCACCAATCACGTTTTCACTTGAGGCAAGTTCAGACGGATTGCTACTAAGATGGTATCAGAAATGTTTTCCACTTGCACTGTTTCACTAACACCGACAGTCAAAAATCAAGGATGCCAATGCCTAAACCATCTACATATTTGGAATACTAAAGCTTACAACTCTTAGTTAAGGCACAAAATGCAAGCTCATACTTTACCAGCTCAGCTACCCTTTTACAGAAATGAGGTTCTATAAAACAGAACAGTTTTACAGAACTGAGTTCTGACTAGAGTAACCATCAGTTAGAGTAACCATCAGACATAGAACTAAAATATGTACAGAACTGCCAACAAATCCCAAATTCTTTCCCCAAATTTGTATTTTCAAACAAAACTACACCATGCTTTATTTTCAAAAGTACAGAGACAATCACAGAATACACTGCACAAATTTCCACAATGACCATCAAATTCTAATCATTATTTGATTGATAAAAATGTCAAACGTCTATACAATATCAATTTGCCTATTATACAATCACTTTCACTGAAAAACCTGGCCCAAACAATAGATTATAAATATATATACATAACACCAAAAATTTTTCATCACCAGTGATGATTTATGCATCACAAACTGTGGAACAGAATCACTCCTTCTCAAGAGATCTGCATCATCACTAGAGCTTCTGCCTGGCTGTATCAGGTGGTTACTATGATTTTTTTCCTCCTTCTGTACTTTAATGATTATGCCAGCAGAATATAGTAAAAGATACCAATCTTCAAATTTCAAAGCACAGAACAGATATTAATTTATGTCTGCAATTCTAAGAAGCAAGCAGATACTTTACATACCTGGAAATCAAAGAAAGGTGAAGTGCTTTGTCTAAAGGCTCTTGGAAGAAATGAGTAACAAAGCCATAATTAAAATTCAACATCAAGCTTCATGTTAATCCTCTAGACCTAACTGTCTTTTTTCAAAGTGCATGATTTGGAACATCAAAATGAGTATCAATTCAGTCCCTTTTCTCAATATATGCTTTCATGATAAAATAAAACACCACATTCAGCTTCTTCCTCTGTACACACACGAACAATCATCTTTCTTAGGAATCAAACTCATGAATTAATTTTGGATTACAAAAAACAATTACAAAGAAAGTCAAGTCACAAGTAAAATTTAAATTCCGCATTCAATTTGGCTTCTACCTCTGTGTACTGAGGGACCCACAGGAAAACACACAGACGTGCCAGGTATACTAGTATACCAACTTAGACTAGACCAATTTAATTAGTTTGCTTTCAATGCAAAGGTGCAGCACCTCAGCAATTATGAGATCATTAATACAAGAGAGCATAACAGCACCTTTAGAGATCTTGTCTAACCTCTAGGCACACATATAACTCCCATTAAGACTAATGGGAGTCACATGTGTGTATCCAAGGGAGAAGAGACCCATTAAAACTGATACAACATATCCATTAATCTTCAGGTCACTCTTAAGGTCAAACATTATAAAAATGTTTATGAACAGTACTTGCAAGGTATTCACAGTGGCTACTTCAGTTTGGTACAGACCTGTGAGCAGTTAAGGCCATGGAAAATGTCTGCATTAAAAGCATCATCGTGTTTCAAGTAGTGGCACAGAAATTTGAGAGTGCTTTTCTATAGTCAGAGGGGACATTTTTCTATCATATCCTGAAAGAATTAGAAGGGTAGAAATGACAGGGAAGGTTAGACACAAATGAAAACCTTGGACAAAGGTATGCTTTAGCTTTTCATTTTTCTTCCATCCCCCTCTCTTTCTTCATATTTCAATCCCTTAGTTGTGGTTTTTCTGCTCCAGGAAGAATATTAACAACAGTGACTAAACTCCCAATCTGTGCAGCCTACTACAAAGACACTACAAATAACATTTTGATTACTGAACCACCAGCAAACCACAACAATTTAAGTACTGCTTGCATGGAGGACAGGGTGTTTAAAGTGTTTCAAAGAGAAAGGTAATCTTAGTTTGCTATTTCTTTAGAGAGCATACCTGAAAACTCTCTTTTTCATCACTGTAGTGTATTTTAAGCAAACATGTTCTTTTCCAGTTTCCAAAACTATAAGGTTATGGGGCCTGTAAAACCAACCTGCTCAGGAAGGAATTTGCTGTATTCATGCACATCCAGGCCTAAGGGGAGAGAGAATGAAGAGCGAACATGAAGGCCAGATGATCTCCATAAAAACAGAGTAGAAGTAACAGTGGGAGGAAATGTGAGTGTCAGATGAGTACAGAAATGAGGACACACTTTGGATATGATGTACCCTTATTTGTTTACTGCTTATTTCAGAAACTGGAGTAAACAAAAGAATATGTCTTCATCAAGAGTTGGATGGACTACTCTAAAATCCAGCTTCCAGAACTAATGTCAAAAATCTTACTCTACAAGTTAGACTTATTCAGCACTGCCTTCTGATATTTCCTCTTACAGGGTCTGTAAGTATTCCAAGCACTGACAACTTAGCCCTGCAACCTTTTGTTCAGACCTCCCGTGAAGGACACAGATAGCCAGCTGTCTCTGTAGGGTGACTTGGCTCTGCAAGCCTCTGCTTGCCTCAGAACTGAGGCAAGGGTTGAAGGTAGAAAGCTGGCTCCCAGAGACAGCCACAGAAACAGCCCCAAGAAAGAGCATATTGCTTCACTCTTAAGCTGCTCTATTGCCTTTCTTTGCTATGTCCGTGTGACGCAGTCTCACTTCACAAGATCTTAAATGATAACCTCTCCACAGTGCCCCACACAAGGAAGTGTTTTTCTTTGTTTCTAATTCAAATATACAATGATAAAAATGATAATTAATTTCATATTTCAATTAACTACTTCTCAGCAGAGGTAAATAATTACATGGTTTTGTTTTAAAAACAAAGCAAAAATTACCCCAAATATCTTGGTGTACATAGTATATTATTTAAATATTTGTGAGTGATTGTTTTTTATTAGGTTAATAAGCTTTCCACTACAATGTCTTTCCATTAAACAAGTCTTTCTAGGTCAAAAGATAACTACCTCATTTTGCTTAAAATGCACTTTTCATACAAAAAGATCTAATCCCTTTTTTGTGAAATCAGTCATGTGAATTAGCCCTATTCACTTCAAACAAGTATTCTAAAAGAGGAATTACTCATTATTAACAAAGTTAGGCATCTGTTTTGCCTAACTGCTTTGTCATTGTGAAAAACTATATGTAAATATTGAACAAAACTGTTCTTTCCGGATATTGATAAATGTCTGCATTTTATCTTGTGATACCTGAGGTAGTCCAGAGTGCTATCTAATTTCTTTTGAGCTAGAAAAAAAAAAAAAAAAAACCCAACAAAAAACCAAGTACAGAATCCAACAGTATGAGCCTGTGGAATGCCCCCCCCCGCCTCCTCACCAGGGATAACCTCAGGACGTTATCTGAGGAACTATAACTCTTAATGCCACCTGTGAATCTGTGTTAGTGAATAGGTCAAAACTAAACATAGCTGTGGTTTGGAAATAAATAAACCACTATTTGAGTATCTTTTAACTTTTGTTTAATAAACATTGGCAATTCCCCCCAACACATAGTTCTCTTTAATTTGCTTTCCAAAACAAAAATATACAACTTCACAGTTCAGCTTGCCTCACCTAAGGTGTCCAGCGGAATTAAATTATAGCTTTTGAATCACCTAAAACACTTTCGAGCCCGTGAGGGAAAACCTGACACCGATGCCAGTAACTAACCGAGCAACCACGTACCGAACAGTGCAACCGCTTGCGAAATACTGCCTGCAGTGCTTTTTTTTTTAAGGAACTGTTGCCAGGCTCCTCTCCCAGTCTGCTTGTTTCTCCTTTCACAAGCCTGTGAATCCTACCAGCAAACGCTCCACAGGCTTCCCGCCTCCCCATGGACTCCACCCCAGACTGCCCTCGACTCCAAACTGCTCGGTGACCACGCTACCCCAGGCCAGGAGTCTCTTCACTCCCACACGAGCGGCCCCGGCCGAGCCCCAAACAGCGGCACCGCAATCCCCGTCCCTCCGGGCCCACCGACCCGGCACCGCCAGCCCCGGCCCCGCCCCGCCTCACCGCCGCCATTGGCTGCTCTGTCCCGCGCCGGGCCGCTGATTTGCTGCTCGGGCTGTCAGTCAAGCAGCGCGCGGCCAGCCGTGGCACGGCCGCCGTGCGGAGAGCCCTTCCCGTGCGCCGTCCCGGTCTCCCGGAGCGCTTCCTGCGCAGCCGCGCCGGGCGCAGACCGGCGAACTGCGGGCTGTGCGGCCGCTCCGGGCAGCTGCCGCTGTGACCCGGCTGGCGGGACGGTTCCCGCGAGCCGGGGCGGCTGAGGGGAGAGCGCCCGAGGCGGCTCCGTGGGCCAGAGATTCGCTGGGAGGCTCGAGGCTGAGCCCGGCGCACCCGCGGAGTCGCGCAGGGCTGGGCCCGGCAGCGGCGCAGGTCAGTCGGGGCGCGGGGCGGGATGAGACGGAGCGGCTGCGGCTGGCGGGAGCCGCTGCACGGGCCATGGCCTTCGGCAGAGCCCATCAGGCACCTCCCGCGGCCTGGCAGGCCGGAGCAGTCCCTTTGGCTCAGGCCCCGGAGCTTATGCAGGGCCTGCTTATAAAAACTTGTGTTTGGCCTCCTGCACTTCCCGGCCGCCCCGTTCCGTGAGTCCCGCGGGCGTTCAGCCTCCTGGTGCCGCAGCGTGCAGAGACGGGGAGCTTTCCAGCTAGGCCCCGGCCTGCGATAAGAGAGGACAGAGCCTGGTGACGAGCTCTGCGGAGATGAGAGGGTATAATATCCTGTCAGAGGGGTATTATCATCTGAATTCTGGTATCAGCTGAGAGACTGAAACGTTTGTAATCTTCAAGGGTCATTCCTATAACTGCCACTATAGGTGGCAAAGAAACCTAAAAATGAGGGTGGCAGCTTTCCACTTTCTATTAGTCCAGTTTTGGGCAGCCTGTAAAAACCATTGGTTCACCACAAAACAAATGTGGATTTCTTCTGAATAAATGGCCGGTGTGTTTTGACAAACAGACAAAATTCTGTTTATGTTATCGTCCATACTGGTAACCACAGCACTGTGTATTACTTCAATGATCTTTTACCTGTCAGTGTGAGGGAGGTGTTCGCTAAGGTCAAAGGTGAAGTACGATTAAAATTTGCACTAAATGATAAAATTTGTACTAAAATTTGGGTCCAAAGTCCTTTGCCATTTGATTTCATTGGAAGTTAGTTCTTGTCAGACTTTTTTGGAGCTTTTCTTGACATACAGTTTAACAACAGTTGTCAATAAAGTTTTCTTTTTAAGATTAATGTGGTTTTTATTCTTTTTGAAGATCTGTTTCATCTGTGTTTTCTCCTACAGATTGTTTTTCATATTTCTGCTGCAGTTGCTCCTCAGCAGCAGCTTGTTTTTCAGTTCATGGCTGTCCATCATGACTAGTTTATCAAATGAAGTGATTAGTAGTAAAACAACTGAAAGTGTCATTGCTGATACTTAATTAGAGTAGTAAATAAGCTATTAAAGGGAGGGAAAATTAAATGGGTTTTTTGAGGGTTTTTTTTTAGTGTTCATTTATACTGCATGAAGTTATCAATTTCTGTTACTTGCTATGGGGTTAAATTCACATCTGTAAGATGTAAAAATTAGCTCATTAAAAGTTTTTTATTTTTAATTTTTAGTGGAAATTGAATAAACCAGTAGGACACATAATCAAGAGTACTGAAGGGCTTTGTCACCTATATTTTAATTCTTCTGGAAATTAGTACAGAAATAGATGATCATGCCAGTGTTGAAATGCCTACTTTGGTTGCTAGTGCCTCTAGCATTAGGTGTTAGTAAGAATACTTTTTTGGAGTTAGTGCTGTGTTAATGGTTGGACGTGATGATCTTAAATGTCTCTTCCAATCTTGATTGGAGTTCCAATCTTGAATCTAGGATTCTGTGACTTACATTTTTAATTGCCATGGTGACTGTAGTGTTCTCCATATTGTAAAGTTTTTGATTGAGTCTGTGAATTGGAAAGTGGAATACATTTAAATGTATTGTCTGTGAAGGTTTTGCAAGGATCTTATATTTGCCTACTAGTCTGGATTTTTTGAGGAGAGTCTGAAAGAGATGGGGTATTTGGGCCTTTTCATGTAGTGAGAGTTTGTGTGTATATCAATATTTCAAAAACCCCACTGTTATGTATGCATATTGCAGTTCTTAAAGTAGGAATTGAGGATGTTTATTATTGACTACAGAGTATTGTGAAATTGCATTACTCTGGGGCCAAGGCAACTGAAGTAACTCTGCTTAGCATTTTGCTTCTATTTTTACATCCTTTTAACTCCTAGGCTTATCTTTGTTCAAACTTGAGGGTTTTACATAGCCTTTTCAGCAAATTAAAAAAATCTGTTCCCATTAATGTTGTTTAAATTAAGTAAATAATTAAAATTAGATATTTTTCTGCATGAGTGTCAAACTATCTTTTCCTTTTCTTAGAAATGTTGAAAAATGTAAAGTAATAGTAGTGAACTTTCTTGTATTTGATCAGCTTATCTTGCATATCTTATAGCTAATCTTAGAACTCTTAGTGTAATGGGGCAGACATACAAAATATCATGTTCTGAATTTATTTTTTTAAAAAATTAATTCTTAGTTGATGGGTCTTCAGATGCATTATGGATCTACCCACTTATTAAAGGGCTCCCAAATAGCTAGAATGGTGTGCCTCAGTTAATGTCCAGAGTGTATTAGATATTCGGCTGGTTACATGTCTGTTCTGTGTAAGGAGGGTGTTTAGATTTGGGAGGGTATTTTTTTTCATTGCTGAAAAAAATTGTTTGGGAGCTCTGTTTGTCTCCTGTTAGACTCTTTCATTATTCACCCATGTCTGTAGGTGAAGACTGTAGGTTTAATGTCATTAAAGACTGTAGTGACTCACAGAAAGGTTTTGATACGTAAAGTGATCCAGGACATGAAGGAAGTAAATGTTCCTGTAACAGACTAAACTAAAACTTTGAACACTTATTATTAGTATATAAAGACTCAATTGAACCCTTCATAGAATAGGGCAGGAATGGTAGTTTTTATATTCTGATAGTTTTTGACACTGTTACTAATCCAAGGACCTTGATTTGTTCTTTGACATCATATGCTGTGGTATAAGTCAAGAAAGACATTTTATCTCCTCTGTTTATAGTTTTTTGAGGTGATAGTCTTGAAAATGGCTAAAACCTGCTACCTAGAGAATATTTGGGAAGGAAACAGGTTAAATGCTACATAGCATTAATACCAAGAATATTGTGTATAATAAATGACTCTTCAATATATAAATTATCAAAGTGTAGGGAATGATATCTGAATCCAGTATTAACATATAGCTGGATGCAGTAATGAACCACATGGTTGTTAAGGGGAAAAAAACCCTAAACATTTAATTCTGTGTTCAAAATGTAAGATAATGAGAATGTCTTACTTTTTTATACGTGTGAAGGTAGTTTCAAAGCCATTAGGTTCAAAGATAAAGGGAGGAGGGTACAAAGAAGGGAAGAGATGGACAGTTTCTTGAAGGAAAATTAGTAGTAAATTAAACAGTGGACAAAATCAGTCACCAATTTGAGATGATAATTTAAATACCTTTTACCCACGTGTTTTCTTTCTCTATTGGCTATAATGGCCTGCTTTTGCAGAATTTTTAAAAATTCTGCAACGTTGTTGTTGCACTTGAAATTTCTGCAATTGTTCAGTGAAAACAACAATCAAGAAGATGTAAAGAAACAAATAAATTGTGTCCAGCTGACACTAACTGATGAGCTTCAGACATAAATGCAATTTCATTGAATTAGCTTGTAAGCATGATGTGCTCCAATAATAATAATTAAGATAATAAGAAATGTGAATAAACATTTGAATTAAAAGATAGCACTGTATTTAATAATAAATGTTCTTCATATATTACCAATAAAATCATTCTATATTAATGTCAGTCTAACTGAAGAGTAAGATATGTTATTACATTTTTGATACCTTACTTCTTAAACTTTTTAGGTATTCAATGATTTTTGGGCAGAGAGGGCTTCTTTTAAGTCTCTCTAGGTAATAACTTCTTCAATAAAGAAGTTCACTGTGTTTGTGCCAGTTTAGCAATGTTTCCTTTAAGCTATATGGTCTCTGGCAGAAACTAATGTAATCTATTTCTTATTCAGTCGGTTAGTGATATTAGTGCCGCCTTTCTCTGAGACCCGGGTTTAAGAATATGAAAGTAAGATCATTGCCCTGGATTTTTGGAAAGCAAGCCCTGCCTTCTTAGGGATCTACTTGGAAGAATCCCCCAGGGTCAAGCCCTGGAGGGATGCAGCAAATCAAAGAACTCAAAGATCGCCTCCTCAGAGCTCAAGAGCAGTCCATCCCAACACTTAGGAAGTCAGGCTAAAATACCAGCAACCATGCATCAATGAACAAGGAGCTCATCACAAAAGTCCAACATTAAAAGTAAATGTGCAAAAGCAGGAGCAGATTACCTGGGAGCAGTATAGAGGCAGTGTCTGAGCATGCGTGGATGTGGTTAGGAAAGTCAGACTCACCTGGAGTTGAATCTGGTCAGGGATGTCAAAGGCAACAAGAACACCAGTAGCAGGAGGAATACTAGGGAAAATGTGGTCTCATGGCTGAATGAACAGGGAATGTAGGAAAGGCTGAGGGTTATGCAGGCTGCCTTTGCTTCCATCTCTACTAGCAAAGACCTTCAGAAGCTGTAGAACAGGGAAAAGTCTGGAGCAGGGAAGATGTGAAAGAGGTGTAGGTCAGAGAATACTTATGTAAATAGGACATAGGTAATGCTCTGGGAATGAACCCATGAGTGCTGAAGGAGCTGGCTGATACCATTGTGAAGACAGTCTCAATAATCATAGGGATGGGAGACTGAGGAACTGGGAGAAGTGCCTGTAGACTGGAGGAAAGTCAATGTTTTTTCTGTTTTCAAAAGGCAGGAAGAAATTATCAGGGAACTACAGCCTGACCAGCTTTACCTTGATCCCCCAGAGGGATGGAAGGTGATGGACCAGCTAATCCTGGAAACCCTTCTAAGACACATTAAAGAAAATGATCAGGAGTAGTTAGCATGGATTTACTAAGGGGAAGCCATTCTTGACCAACCTGATAATTTTCTACAATGAAATGACTGGCTTGGTAAGCAAGGGGAGGGAGGGCAGTAGATACTTTAAGTAGGTCTTTTAGCAGTGTCTCCTGTGACATCCTCATGGAGAAACTGCTGCACTATGGGTTGGGTGAGCAAATAGTGAGGTCAGCATAAAATGTGTTGAACAGATGGACCACAGGGATTGGCAATCAGTGGTGTGAAGTCTAGCTAGAAGCTGGACTACAACTATTGTTGTACACCAGGGGTCAATACTGTGTTCAGCCCTGTTTAAAATCTCCATTAATTATCTGGATGATGCAGTGTGGGCAGTTAGAAGATGATAATTTTGTCAATTAAAATCAGTCTTTCAGTGGAATATCCTAATGTAAATTTCTCCCTAGCAAGGTCTGATTCCCAGCTGTTATCTATTTAGGAAAAACATCTGAATTCACGCAATTTCTCAGAGCATCTAGAAAGTTAATTTAAATTTTCAACCTAAATGGTAGTACATTGGAAATGGACTCATTCACTATATTGCTGCTGCAGTTAATGAGAACAGCCCCTACAACTTGTTACCTCTCTTGGACTACAAAAGTTTACTTCAGTATGGTGTTTTCAGACAGGCTGCTTATGCTGTTTTGAGGTTTATATTGGGTTTTCTTGGTCTGGTGTTTTTTCAGAGATAGGGTTGGGCTTTTTTCATTTTGACACCTATTAGCATACATACTTTTTCACTTAGACCACTGAAGAGAGTCACACCCCTTCTCTCCCTCTCATTTAAACTAACAAGCATGCTCTCAACATTGGCTGCTGTACAGCACTCTCTGTAAAGTTAAAAGCAACAAATAAAAAAAAAATTAAAATGGCCAATGCGTTGTGCTAAAAAGATGCAGGCTCATAGTCGGATTGTGCTGTACATGCACAGAGAGGGTAGCAGGCTTTCTGTATTGTTGCTTCTTAAAGAGCTAAGTTGTTCATGCAGCCATACAGCTGATTTACTACTAAAAGCATCATCAGTCTAAACTTTACAAAAATCTTCAGAAGTGGATGCTGTCTGTTTGTAGCATGCCTCTTATGTTTGTAGCATGCCTCTCAGAGATGGGGGTAAGGGTTTTTTGGTTCGTAGGTGGAATACAAGAACTTAAGAAGTTTGAGTTAATTTCAGACTTTTTTGAAAGGAAACTAAATTTAGATTTTTCAGAGTAAGGGGGAAAATTAAGATAAAGAACTTTGAGGTAGAGGAAGACCTACACAGTATAGGAGGAAAGAGGAATTACAACAATGGTGCAACTCTTGATTCAAGGTTGATTCTGATTGGGTCTGGGCACTTCCTCCTCCTTCTGCAGTGGAGGACCTGAGGAGGGTTTTTGCCTTTAGGAGGAAGTTGAATTGAATGCGTCTAATATTTATGTTTGTATCAGTAGCTGCCTGGGAACAATGTCCTTAAAAATCTTGTCTGACACTCCTTATCTCCACTCTTGGATTTTACTAAGATTGTAAGTGGGGCTAGAAAAGAAAGGAGTTAATCAAAATTTAAATTTAAAGAAAACTTTAAAAAATACATCAAAATAATAGTATCCAGAAGTAATAATTCAGTAGGCAGAGAAGCAGACAAAAAAATATCACAGGAGGGGTTTGGTAAGGAGGAAAAACCTTTCCCTGAAAAGGAAATTAATATAATGCTATGACACTGTGGGGCATATCTAAATCATGAAGGGAAATACACATTGGAATTGCAGAGGGATTTCAGAAGCTGTAACAGCATACAACTCAGGCTGCCTAGCAAGGAAATTATTATCCCTTTTCTAAATTGTTACTTGTAATACATGTATGCAACCATTCAGTTGATTCTAAAATGCTAATGAAGTTCTAGGATTGAGGAGAAGTGTGGTGGAAGCATATCAGTCTTCCCTTGTGTGCTTAAAGTTCCCATAATTACCAAGTAATAAAATTGTCAAGGATTGGGGACACTGAGCACATCAAATTTTCCCAGCACCCCTAATAGTCATTGTGTATGCCAGACATTTCAAAGTACAATCATGCAAAAAGAAGCTAAAAGTAGGAAGGAATCACATAGTGTTAATTTAAACAGAGTAGCCTCTAACTTGCAAGTAGAATGAATCCTACAGCAGACTTTTACAAATACTTATTTTCTTTTTAGTTTTGAAAGACAGCTAAAACTTTCATTATTTGTATTTGCAGTGTTGTGGTGCTTTGCTTGCATGTTCAGCACGTTGAGCTTGAAGAAAGAACAGTTCTTCAAGTCAAACAAAAGGCTTGAGTTTCTGTCTTGCTGTTGACTGGTGGTGGATGTTAGAGTATGATGCTGAGATTCAAAGGCTGCTGGTTTGACAATTACCTGTTTTTCCTGACCCTGTTGTTCCTTTTTACTGGTACTGCATGTATCTTATCTGATTCTGTGGTGACCTGTTTGTGTACTAAAGCTGCAGAAAAATAAGTTAAAATAGGTCGGGCTTTTACCAGTTGAACATGCAAAAACACCTCAATAGACATTCAAATGAGTGCTGGTGCTAATCTATAAGATAAGGACATACACAGTATACACAGTAGAAGAAAAATAGGAGACAGTGACTGTAGCTGTCAAAAATTACATTACATTAGGTTTTTATAGAACACAGGCCTGAAAAATGAAACATATTGTCAAATAAAATACTGTTCTTTATCCTTACACCAGTTTCATAACTTATGCCATATAATACAAAGCTGAAACTTAAAACGTGGAGTCTTGTCTTTTTATTGATGCAGGATGTTACTGGTTCTAGTAAATCATAAATATATACAGTCTGTAGCATCACTGTTTTTACAGAGAGTCCTCCTTTAGGTACAGGTGTGGACAGGGGCTAATTATGACTTAGGCATTTAGGACAGATTTTACCATTCTTATCTAATAAGTATTTCTAATAAAAGGTTAAAGGACCTTATGTTCCTGCAGTGCAGTTCTTGGATCAGCATTGTTGCACTTGCATATTGCTGAATATTCATGACTGTGCAGTTGGTATGCATATGTATGTAAAAAGGAAGAAAGTTGGAATAAAATCTGGGCAGTGACTGTGTTTCATAAATGATAAGCATAAAGTGTTTAATGCAAAATTGCAGGGTTCTGTCATCTGTGGTAAATTGTATCAGTATATAGAGCAGGTGTTGCTTCTGAATCTCTTGCATGTATCTTCCCAATCTTCATCCTGGCATCTCCATACTTACCTGGTGATCCATTCATATGAATCAGACAAGTAGGAGCAGAACAGACACAGAGCTATGAAACAAGAATTTAAGTTAGATAACTTTTTCTTTGTTTTTTAGCTATTTTTGAATGGAAGAAATGTTAAGTAGGGGCATAGAAAAGATGCATAAAATTGGGAATGACACAGTGCTTGACAAATAAGGTGATGTGAGATGCAGTGCCCTTACAACAATGAAATGCAGATGTTACATATATCATGAGGTGTAAGATCAACTTTTCAGAAAAGCAACAGTAACCAGCAAAGGAAGAGTTATGGCTGTAACTGCCCTCACTGGAAGAGTTATGGCTATAACTGCCCTCACTGTGCTCACAACTGTGCATTCATGTTCTGTCATTGGACCATTCTGAAATGGCGCTGTACACCTTTGCCACCAGGTGATATTTCACCTGCTTTACACAAAGGATGGCACATTTACTAAGCCTTGCATTCTTTTCACTGCTGCACATGCATTGCAGTATTACCTAGCCATCCTTGTACCAGAACCTCATATCCTTATCACACCCAAAATATCTTCAAATATAAGAGTCTCCCAGTCATCCTGTTGATCACATCAGCAGCTGAGACCTATATTATTAACTTAATTCTTAGAGTTGTTTAGCTTTTATACCTCCTGGTTTAGTCAGATATCCTTGCCCCTTCCTTAGAAGGGGCTGTTTCTTCCCAGCCAACTATCACAGTTGCCACTCTGTTCAACTACTTTGACCAAATCTCTCTTCATCATTTTAGTTCATCAACAGTAAAGGGAAGGAGAAGTCTCCAAATAATTTCCATTACGTAGTTCCAAAGAAAAAAGAGCCTATTGTATACTAGGCACATGTTTTGCTCAGCATCTAGATCAAGGGATTTTTAACCATGTTTTTTGGAAGTCTTCAAGTTACAATGCAGCTTTGTTTTTTACACTTTTGGGTTTTTATCGCTGATTGCTTTAAAAGGAACAACAGCTAGATTTCATTTAGTGTAACAGAGAATGAGAATTTATAAGTGGAACTGACACGTCCCTTTAGAGATGAATTTGTAATTTGATGTACTAAGGAGCAGGATGACAAAAGAGGAAATAAGACGAGGGAGGAAGAGAAAAAGGATATGGGATTAAGAATAAGTGTTAACTTGTTACATGCTTATCTTCTTGTTTATTCCAATAAATGAAAATTAGGGCATATCAAAAAAGTTGATAGAATGATGCTGTCTCTATCTTCTATGCTACGCGGAATACAAATGTATTTTGAGGTTTTATAGCCTTGAATTTAGCATCACAAATTTTAAAAGGTAGCATTTAAAATATTAGTTATGAGGTAATTATCAGATCTGGTTGTTTGGATCTAATAATCTGTCTTTTAAGAGTTCTGAATGATGACAAATTTATCTGAAGTCAGTAGAAGCTTTTAGCATTCAGAATATCTTTAGGAGTGGCCAGTAATAGTCTTGGTTGCTAGCATTCATCGAGGGGATATGTTACACTGATGTGGGATTTTCAGTTTCCATCAAATGCTGACAGAAATGACTGATTTACAGCTTCTAACAGTGCAGCACTTTCCTGCTGCTCTTCATTACTGTTGTATCAATTCTGGCTCTTCTGAGCTGGTTTTGATTTTGTAACTCAGAGCCCTAATATTTTGATTCTGGCAGGTAGTTTATGGAAGATAAATCAATGAGCTATCGTTATGTTTCCTTGCTGTCTCCAGGCATTCAGCAGTGGCTAATCTCTTGTATCTCATTTTATGAAAATCTAATTTTACTGAGTTAAAATTGGAAAAGCAGCCTGTGATTTGAATGTGTCATTGTCTTGTGCTTGGTCTTTGGATCTTAAATGTAACTGTAGCATTTAGGATTCTGGGATTATTTACTAGTTGTTCTCTTAAACTCCTTAATAAAATTCTTAATTTTATCTATGGAGTTGATTTGTTACACAGTCATTCAGTGTTTTCCTTGAATTCATCTATTTTGAGAAATAGTCCTTTCTCCCAGGAATATAAGGAATAAATAATAGTTTTTGTGATTGCAGTGTGTTACTGACTTTTCAATTAGTGTTAGCAGTTACTCTAAACAGTTGAAGAATCAATTTATGTTCTTTAGAAAATGATAGTATTTGTCTGAAGTATATAGAAATTCACACAGTAATACAAAATCAATCTTTTTAAAGGTTATTTGAGGTAATGATATAGTGATAAGTTAATTTTACAGTGATTAAGAGACAACACAGTTGGGGCTCCCAATTAGACTTTGATCTGAGGATATTTCTCTCTGCACTTGATAAGCAAGAAAGAGATGAGAATTAATGGTGAGACATGAGGCTTTGAGCAGCTGGGGTCCATGTTCTGTCTTATGAGAGTTGGTGTAAAGGAAGATTTTAAAATTAACTGAATATGTATCTTTTGATTTCTCGTTTTTAAAATTTATTGATTTTAAATTGACATCTAAAATATCCTCTGCTATTGAGAGTATCCAAAGAGAACAGTTAAATGATATGCATTTTCACAAAGAAGAAAGTAGAACACTCCACATCATCTCAGCATTCTTGTGATGGGTGGAAAGGTAGTTTTCATTGCTATC
This sequence comes from Poecile atricapillus, assembly GCF_030490865.1. NCBI lineage: Eukaryota > Metazoa > Chordata > Aves > Passeriformes > Paridae > Poecile > Poecile atricapillus. The sequence continues at coordinate 123,778,371 of NC_081250.1, read as the reverse complement.
TGTTGGTACCCTAACTTTATGAATACCAAAAGGGGGATAGTAAACCAAGGCTGTGGCTTACTTCTCTGCTCTCACACTTACCCAGTATGGTAACACTGCACAATACCAAATGTAGCTCCTGAAAGAAAAAGGAGCTGTGTGTTAGTGTTATCTCCAAAGAGCAGAAGATTACTAGCATGCCCACTCTGTGTTCTGCTTCCCCATGCTTGGACCGTTGATCTCAATGCTGGGACTTGGCAGAAGCTAGTCTGTTGAAAAGGCTGCAAAATTGTTACCCTTAATGTATATCCTGTTGTTTCTCTGTGTTGAGATAGTTCATTATTATAAACTAAAATAGTAATAGTGATTGTTAAAAGAGACTTTATATCAGGAATTCTTCTGTGGCCTGGGAATTAAAAGAGTTGTCCAGGCAGAAATAATACAACAAGATTAGTGATTAATATAAAAGAATAGCATAGGAATGTAAGAATAAAATCAATGACTCTGAAGAACAAAATAAGTTTCAATTTACAAAGCACAAGAAAAGAATCAATGAAAGGGTCCAAAAATCTGAGTAAGAGGAGGCACGAAGGGATAAGTCCATTACCTAGATCTGTTATTAAATAAGAAGGGAGAACAAGGAACAGACTTTCAAAGACTGATTCTTTCCTTCATACTTTGTAAAAGAGATATATTGTGACCTGCTACTTTCATAAAATTAATCTTAGACAGGAAATAAGAGTGGAACCAAAGCACAGAAAGAATAGCCTAAGGAAGCTTAATATAGATGTGCTCAAGTGGCAAATCCTAATAAAATTCATCCTAAAATGATTGAGGAATTAGGCACCGCTGATTTTATTTATTTATTTAATATCCCAGAGGGTGGAAATAGCCAGCAAAATGGGTTTGTGTGTATCTGGTTTTGTGCCTCTTTATTCTTCTGTTAAGAGAATTATTGAAACTGTCAGTTTTGATTCCAAATAAAGGTTCAGGAGTAAATAGTTTAGCAATTAATTTGTATCTAATGATGTGTAGAAGAGAGATGGTAAAACAGCCAGTATGGTTTGGTGAGACCTGTTTGTAAGAAACCTCAGTATTTTTCTCTTCTAAATAAGAATAACAAGTTTAGTAGGAGGATAACTTTAGGTGCAATAAAGCTTGATTTTAATAAAGTCTTTTTCCCTACATGAGCAAACTATGGAAACATAATATCAATATTGTCTCCCTTAGATGTTGATGTTATCAGCATCAAGTTGAAAGATTGCCTTTACAGAGTAATTATCTATAGTACCCTGTCAAGATGAAAGGCATTAGTGAGCTGGATGATGGAAGAGAACACATACTTAGAAAAACTACTGATGATACAAGCTGGAAAGGTTGAAAGTTTAGGGTTTTCTTTTTTAATTTGTTTTAAACATAAGATCTGAATCCAAAATACTCTTGACGAGTTTGGAAAGTGTAAAATCAACAAGATGAAAAACAATGCAGGCATTTAACATGAAGAGCTCAAATTATGTGTATCCAAAACAGGAAATCATTATTCAGATAGAAAAATGAGAGAAAAAGACATGAAGATATAATAGATCTCAAGGTATATTACTGCTGGGATAAAGGTAAAGTTGTTATTTTGTCATGGATTTTTTTACTTGGGTTTCTACTTTGGGTTGGTTTTTCTAGATCATACCAGGCATATCATAGGAAAGCAGATATTGTCTAGTTTGGCAAATCTTCTGTGGGTAGTTGGTCCTCTCACATGCCTTGCTGCTTTTTGCTCTTGAGAAGGTGCAGCAAAATGGAAATTCCTTTTCATTGTTCCTGATTTCTGCTATGGAATGAAAACCATCCTGATTTGTACTAAACATGCTGTATACTGAATAGGAGAAAAAGAGTCTTTGTAATTATTAGGGTCATAAAACACTGGAACATACTACTCAGAAAAACTGTGGAATTAGCTTTCTTGGTAATTAAACTTGTGTCAATATATTCTCGAGCCTTCATGCTGTTTGTGTTGCATTAGGATTTGGTGGTCTCTTATAGCCCGCTCCATCTCTCTGTACGTACAGTGTTAAACTACATGTGTTGTCTACACAGAAGAGATTGTGTAAAACAAATCTCAAACTCAGTGAAGTTAGTAGATGTGCTACTTAACACATCCTAAATATATTCTTAAATTCACAGAATGAACTAGGTTGTAAAAGATCTTAGAGCATCAAGTCCAACCTATGACGTAACACCTCCTCATTAACTAAACCATGGCAGAGTATCATGTCCAGTCTTGGTTTAAACACCTGTAGGGATGGTGACTCCACCACTTCCCTGGGCAGATGACTCCAGTGTCCAGTCACTCTTTCAGTAAAGAATTTTTTCCCAATGTCTAACCTAAACGTCCCTTGGCACAGCTTAAGAGTGTGTCCTCTCATTCTGTCACTGGTTGCCTGGAAGAGGAGAACAACCCTCACCTGACTACACCCACGTTTCAGGCAGTTGTAGAGTCAGAAGGTCTCCCCTGACCCTCCTTTTCTCCAGGCGGAACAACCCCAGCTCCCTCAGCTGTTCCTCGCAGGGTTTGTGTTCCAAGCCTCTCACCAGCGTCGTTGGCCTCCTCTGAATGCGCTCAAGTGTCTCATGGTCCTTCCTAAACTGAGGGGCCCAGAACTGGACACAGCACTCAGTCTGGCCTCACCAGCACTGAGTACAGGGGAAGAATGGCCTCTCTGCTCCTGCTGGCCACAATACAGGCCAGCATGCTCTTGGCCACCTTGGCCATCTGGGCACACTGCTCATGTTCGGTCAGCTGTTGGCCAGTACTCCCATCCTGGGCACTGTCCAGCCACACCAATCCCGGTCTGTAGCACTGCAGTGGATTGTTGTGGCCAAAGCACAGGACTCAGCACTTGGACTTGTTAAACTTCATGTTGGACTTGTTGGACTTTGCCCATCTGTCCAGCCTTTCAAGGTCCCTTTGCAGAACCCTCCTACCCTCCAAAGGATCAACACACACTCCCAGCTTAGTGTCATCTGTAAATTTACTCATGGTGCACTCAATCCCCACATCTACATCATCAGTGAAGATATTAAACAGGACTGATCCCTAGGGGACAGCACTAGTGACTGGCTGCCAACTGTTAGGAACAAATTTTGGTTTTTAATTTAATAAATATGTTTTTATTTTGCTTCTCAAAAAGTGATTTGACAGATCATACTTAAAATTATTTTGAGGCTTCTGCATATATGTCTATCTGTCATCTAATGATTATGCTAGAAGAGCAGGGAATGTGATTGCAGTAGCTCTGAGATAGAAACCTCTTGATTACTCATCCACGGTATAAAAGCCCTGTGGAAAAAATGGCACCCAAGAGGTTGTATTTGTATATTTCTGCAGGCAAAGTTTACAGACCTGTAAATTTAAATGTAGAATTTTTGTGGGCAGAATGCATTGACAAATATGCCTGATGGTAATACATCTCCTACTGATAGTACCAGAACAGGTCAATAATAATGCTTATATTGATAGCAGCAATGCAGGAGATGTTACTTGGTATTATAGCTAAAATCCATGTTATCCCCTTAATTATAATTACATTAATATTGACAGGCTGTTGACAATGCTCACATTACTATTGATAGATTTCTGTCAATAACATGTTTCCAAATAAAATATATTCATTCATAATTTCTACAATGCTCAATAACAGCACTAATATATACCAGAATAAATTCCTTTTTCCCTAGTGATACACAGTAATTTTTTTTTTGTATTGTACAAGTGGGATTGTTTATTTGTTTGGTTAAAAAAGACAAATCAGGCAAAATATAGGTTATCTAAGAAAGGAATTTTTTAAATCTTTTTTTTTCTGCTAGGCAATTTTTTTTTTCTATGCAATATCTTTGACAGTAGAAAGTAAAGGGAGAACCTTAAAAGTACTAGTCTTTACTCTTATGCATTAAAGAGTATTTATGTAAGAGGTTCATCACACATCAAGTTTATTTTATATCTGAATGTCGATACCTGTCCTTTTCATTATTGGGTCTATGATTCTTAGTTCTTGTATTTTAAGCAATTTAGAATAAGAGAGTTAAAACAGTAAGGATTTGACAAATATAATTTAATAAAAAATTGTGGACAAAAACAAACATTCTCTATTTTCTGTTTAGCTCAGCAAAATATAAAAGGCAAAAATAACATTTAAAAAAGTACAAGATAAATGTCTGAACATTTATAGGGTGTGTTTTTATCTAGTTCTAAGTTATTATGGTTCTCATTTATTTCTACTGTAGTACTACTGTCTTCAAAAACAGTGTAAACTGAAAACCAACAAATTTCTGAAATAACTTTGTATATAATTAATTTTTAAAGGGAAACTTCCTACCATGGCAAAATTGAGATTAAAATTTAGGGCTCTTCTCAAAGAAACTGTTGTTTCTATTCAGATCATTAGGACATTTAAAGACATTTTCATAGGACAGTGCAGATTTTAAACTGTCCTTTTTAATATTTGCCTGTGGAAAGTAAATGTCTTCCATTTATGTGCAATAAAGCCTTAATTCAGAAGAAAGCATAGTGGATAGCAGAACACTAAGCACACTGAAATGTGCTTACACATTAAAATCAGAAGAAATCAGAAGTATATGGATATAATCACTGGGTAATTTGCAGGGTCCAGTTAACAGCCAAGCCATAGCCTATGACAAGCTTTAAATGTTCATCGTAAAGAACTTCAGAACAGAGTCCAGATTTATTGCTTGAATTTAGAAGACTTAATTATTCATCAAAAAGAAAGCTTGTTGTTGTTGTTTTTGACATAGCTATGTTACAAGCATAATTTAAAAGATGGCATCATTATTGTTGTTTGGTATTCTTCTTTTCCATGTAGTCTGTATAAACGTGACTAAAAGTTCAATCAATTTGATAGGTGGTAATTCGGGAAGAGACATTAAACATGACACCATTAAGCAGTATATATGGTGCTGATTCTGATTTTTTTTAAAAGGAGACTTGTTGGATTTGGCAAAATTTCGAAGGTTAACAAACAGTAGTTGTGCTGCTCAGAGTGTTGTCTCAAAAGGGGTTCCCATTTTCTATATACAAAGTTCCAGCGCACTCTGGCAGATGCAATGAAATTATTTCATCCAAGTACAGTTCTGTATAGGATGGTGGGCATGAAAAAAAATATAAATTAGATTCTGCAGTGAGGCAGTGGGAATGTCAAGCTCCAAGTCCCAAAGAAGATCTTCACAACATTTAGTGTACTGTCCTGTAAAAATTTTGAATAAATTAATTGCGAAAATGGGTAGGTTCAGGCATCATTTGGTCAAGTTTCAAGAATTTCCAAGGATGGAGATTTCAGTCTTGGTAGACAAAATGTTCCAGCTTCTTTGGGTCTAACTGGAATTTCTCATGTAGTGACTTAACACACAGTTGCCTTTCTTTCTTTCATTGCATCTCACAGAAAACTTTGACTTAATCTTCTCTGCAACCTTTAGGAAGTAGAATATTATTCATAGACCACTTCTTAGCTACCTTATCCTTCAAGTTGAATACTTTTGAGTTCCTTCAAGCTCTTCTCATATATCAGGACCTGGGGTTCCCTGATGGTATGAGTTACAGGACTCTTTCCAATTTGTTGACATTTCTTTTGTACTGTTCATAGAAAAGAGCCAAAACTGGACTTAGTATCCCAAGTGTAGACTCACCAATGCCAAGTGGAGGGTAACATGCACATTCTTCAGTCTGCAGGCTATACACGTGCTCATGTGCTGCAGGGATGCACTGGTGGCTTGTGTTCAGCTTGCTGCCTGTCAGAATCCCCACATCCTCTTTTTCAAAGCAGATGTGCAGTCATACAGGCTCCCAGTCTATGTGTATTTCACAATCCATCGTAATGCTGTGGATTTGATACATTTTCCTTTGTCTCCATAAAGTTCCTGATGATCCATTCTTCACTTGCTTAAGTTTCTTTAGATAATATATCTATAATAGGGTGAAAAAAATCTGTAAATATTTAGTCTATCTTATTTATGAGAAACCTACAACAGAAATTTCTCACAGCACCTGTGGTAATGAACAACAGTTGGAAAAGATGGTTGAACTGATGTTGGAAAATAGTAGATGGATCAAGGAAGTTGTTGGATAAGATGTCCCTTTTGAGTAACTTCAGCATTTTTAAGGGAGGTTTTGTGCGTTGGGAATTATGTGAAACTAGAACAAAGTGAAATGAGTAGAAGAGAAAGTGAAGCAGACATTAGACTTTTAAGGGTTACGAGTGAATAACCAGTGACATGTTCCAGAGCAGATGGTTATCAAAGGCTCTGGTTCCTAAAATTATAGCGTAGTAAAAACATGAGGGATAGGAGGGTGGATGGTCATTGGTGCTGGATTTTTTTAAGTGGTGCAGCAAAATCCAGTAGGTGTTGAATCAACCCTTTGATCATAAATTAGAGGGAAGTTACTTGGATTATACTGGAAAATGTTTCCTGTGCTTTGGGTCCTGCGGCAGAAAATACTTAAGTATGAGGGAGACAGCCTTGGGTGTACAGCCTTTGTATCCTGGTTTTTCCAGCTGGAAAAGTGGGTTAATGCAATGAACCCTGTAGCTGTTTGCCCAGAGGAGGTGGCCTTATACTGCCTTCAGCCATGTTTTGCCTGCTAATAAGGAAGGAGGAGTTTAAAAAAAAGTGAGTGGAGCTATTGTATGCTCTACCCATGTAGCTGTCTTAGTTAATGGGAAACTACTGTTACACACCCTACACTAAGAACAAAATCATATTTCCTTGCAGTAATAACTGACTATAAATATGGAAAGCAGTAGGAAAGCCACAGATGATGTTTTTGTTCATTTGAAGGATTTTATTTTTACTATTCTTGGCATCATTAGCAACCATTGCTACCAAGATCCTCCACAGCATCTTTTACTCACAGTAATCTTGTATGGTTACAAGATATTTCTTTTATTTTATAAATAAGAATTTGAGGCACTACCTCCCATACTTTCTCCAGAAGTCTGTGAACTCCTTGCAGGTATGTTATGCAAAGAATTTGGTTTAGAAAGTTAAATAGTTGCCTACTGTCTGAAATCACTTCTAAATCACTTTGGGGTTTTTTTCTTTTGACAAATGGAAGCAAAAATTGGTTACCCCACAATTTTGCATTGAGGTGCTACCTGTATTTTGCTTTGGCAATTTATTGCATTTACTTCTCAGTCAGACTTCCAGATGCAACAACATTTAAAAGAACCCATTTTAAAAAATACATTTATTTTTCTCTATGATGCTTGATCAAGAATAGTATACATTTGTTGAGGTTGCTAATATACATTAATCATCTTGCGTAGAAATGTTAATATGACAAGTAGCACAATCCCACACCTGTCAAAAATACTCTAGAAAATACATGCAGACTTCAGTGAAGTACTGTATAATAATTTATGTCTGAATGCTGAATATTTCTTTAAACTTATATGATTTTTCTCTAAACAACTCATTGCCTTTATTGAGAAAATTTTATTCATTCCCACCTTAGTTTTCATCCATATCTTTATGTAATTCCTAAAATTGTCAGTATTTCTAAGGTTTTGCTTTCAACTGTGGTAATTGAAGTGTTCATATGACAACAGTTCGTCTGCTTCACTGTTCTTTTCCAGATTTTTTGGTTAGTATGTTAATTTTCCTTATTTCTCCATAAAACACCGTATAGTGTTACAGTTCTTTCTGATCTGTTTTAAGGTTCAACTCAATATTAGTTATGCCCTACAATATTTTTTAAAAATGTATATGTACATTTAATAATATTTATAGATATATAGATCTGTGGATTTTTCTTAATATCTAGATGATGTTGAACACTTTTTTATAACCAAATGTTAACTGTTTGTGAGAAATAGTCAAGTATAATTTCTGCTGGAAATGAGATTTTAAACTAATTTGAATGTCTAATAATTTTATATTAATGTACAGCATCCTGAAAGGGATTGTGACATATTAATAACATATTTATAGAGCATTCTGAGAACTTTGTTTGTTGTTTCTTGTCTACTGCTGGTATATTACAAGTCTTTTATCTTTAATAAAAATAGAAATAGGAAATATTCCATTATACTAAAACTTATTTGTGTTTTATTTCTAGAAAGATTTTTTGCGAAGAAATGGACTCCAGCATTGAAAATGAAAAGAGTGTGAATCCTGTGCTCAGAATAAGTCAACTTGATGCTCTTGAACTAAACAAAGCACTGGAACAATTAGTGTGGTCCCAGTTTACCAACTGTTTTCATGGATTTAAACCAGGGGTGTTGGCTCATTTTGAACCAGAAGTAAAAGCATTTTTATGTCTTATATTATGGAAATTCACTATCTATTCCAAGAACGCAACTGTGGGACAGGCTATTCTCAATATTCAATACAAGAATAACTTAGCTCAGACAGAGAAATACCAGCCTCTGAGCAAACACCAGAAGTTGTGGTATCTTATTTTCACTGTTGGTGGAAGATGGTTGGAAGAAAGATGTTATGATTTATTTAGCAATCGTCAACAGCAATCTTTCGGCAAAATTAAGAGCTGTATTAGTTTTGGTTCTGGACTTCTTAAGCTTTGTGGACTTTTAAATTTTCTGATTTTTCTTCAGAAAGGAACATTCGCAACACTTACAGAACGTATTCTAGGAATTAGGTCAGTTTTTTGCAAGCCACAAAGTGTTCGTCAGATAGGATTTGAATACATGAACAGGGAGCTCTTATGGCATGGCTTTGCTGAATTTTTGATATATCTGCTACCACTCGTTAATGTACAGAAACTGAAACTTAAAATTTCTTCTTGGTGCTTGCCTATCGCAGGTCTTTCCAATAGTGAAAACACATTAGCAGCTCACTGCAGGGAATGTTCACTGTGTGGGGAATGGCCTACCATGCCACATACCATAGGCTGTCCACATGTTTTTTGTTACTACTGTATTAAAAGTAATTTTTTATTTGATATGTATTTTACATGTCCTAAATGTGGCTCTGAGGTACACAGTCTTCAGCCATTGAAGTATAAAATTGAAATGGCAGAATTGCACGTGTGATGTGAGGTTGATTTAGTTTTATACTGTACATGATATGTATTGAAGAGATTAATGGAAGAATTCAGAAATTATTGAAAGCAGACTGCTTAAAGATAGTTTTGGAGACTGTAATTTATTGTAACAAGTATTTTTACTGGTCTTAGATTTTTATTGAGTAACAGTGCTGTAATGCTTTACCCTGCTTGGAAGGTATGGGGAAGGTAGCTGGATTTACTCTGGGTGGCATGGGAGAAACAACAACATTCTCAGGAGGTTCAATACTTGCAAACTTTAGAATATTCCAATTGAATAATGCACTTGGCAAACTTTGACTTAGCAATCTTTAACATATCCAGACCCAGTGCCATTACCAGCTTAGCTAGTAGATGGATTTATTTAGAATGTTGTTCTTTTCGTGCCTAAAGAATAATTTTAAATTTGAATTCTTTTAGTGTAACATCAAAAGTATGATGTTACACTAAAAGAAACAAAGGTGTAAAGAAGGTGTAAGCAAAACAGTGTACCTTCTAGACCTTCATGAGATGACAGCTAATTTGCCCAGGTAACCATGTCTCTGATTTTCAGTTATGTATTTATTGCCTACCACCTCTTCCCTCAGAAGCTGAGGGATGAAACCCATCATCCATTGGAATGTGGCAGCTGTTCAGGGTAACCCACGTTCTTCTGAGTCAGAGACACTGAAGAGAACTGTTTACTCACAAGATGCTGTCTGTAGGAATTACCACTCAAGTTTTTTGGTGTGGTTAAAGTGAGTGCCAAATCTTAAGAGTTCACTTCCACACAGAAAAAAATCAAATGCAGTTATGTGCAGTTTAATATATTAAAATAGGTAATTTCCTGTGTTTTTCTTTCACTGTTTGCTTTCTTAGTTGGCTTTGCAATGTTTTAATTGTTCTAACACTTTGTCCATTTACTTTTCAACCTGGTTTTATAAGATTATTTTCTTGTTAATTGCAATCCTTTTTTGGCAGAAAGTCTTATCCAGAAGAGTCTCATTAACAGAAAAATCCATTACATCCTCTTTTAAATCTTAAGTTGTCAGAAACATTTACAGTTAAATTGAATAAATAGCTTTATGATGGCTCTGTTCTTGATTGGCAATCATCAATAGTCAGTCCCAAAAATAGCAGGCTAACAGCTGATTGAGTATCTTTTGATCTACTTTTATGAAATGGTTTATTACATTCTTCATTCTACATTCTGATTAGAACAAGCCACTAGCCTGTTTGTTTGAAGATCTTAAATTCTATGTTTTATCTTTAGAGTGACACACAGTGCTTTCATCTGATGTAATTAGATATAGTTAGCAGGTGGGCAGCCCAAAACTTCATTAATTCTGCTACTGTTCTGTGAGTCAACAGAGACTTCAGAGCACATGCTTCCAGATACTGTGCTGCAGTATTATTTGCTGTCAAATGTGTATATTAGCAGCCTGACATATTTCTGTTATTTGCTGTTGCAATTAGAACCAGCAGGTGTAAACCTGTTTTTATTAGAGTATGAAAACTGACAGGTCATTTGGAGAGCATCCTGAAGTTACTTCATGATCCTGAAGGAATTTTGTATGAATTGTCCATCCATGATACTTAATAGCTTTTCCCAAGGAAACATATTAGCAGCCCTGACATCAAGGTGATCTAATGTCTTCAGAAACATTGTTAGCATTTTTGGTACTTTGGTCTTTAACTATACTTACTAATTAAGACTTGTATGCATCCAAAATCCAGTGTTTGTAGCTTACAATCATAGCAGACCTTTGTTTGCTGTGGACTCTTCATTTATTCTGAAGTCTCAGAGCAATATTTTGTCAAAAGAGCATGGATTCGCTCTATTGGCTTCTGCTAGGTGTCATGTCCTTCTTACATTGGAGTCAGCTTCTTTCCTATTTATAAATGTTTCATTTTTTGAATATGAAAGAATGTTATCTTCCTTTTTCATTCTACCTCCTTCTGTCCTGCTGTTTGATGTGCGTAAGCTGTACGAATTTCCTGGGGTTTGTTTTGTCTCTTGCAGCTTCATTCAGGTAAAGTTTGTACTCTGTTTTTCATCCCTGCTACACTATAAGTACAAAACCTGTTTCAAGCAGTTTAGTACCTCTATTGTACAGCTGTTTTCTGCTGGCTCTGCTATATTGCACTTTACTGTTTTGTTTTTTTTTCTGGAATTAGACTTCTAATACTTAACCTATGCTGACTTATTATAGCAAAGTGTTGTTCTACTTCTGTAGTGTGTCCTCATCACTCTGTTTGGTTTGTAGCCCATAACATTAACAAAGTTGTGGCATAAACAGGTTTTGTTATCCTAAGACCCTAGATATTAAGGTGGGGGTTTAGGTCTTTTCCATGCAAGTAAGCAGGTACCAAGCAACTCACAGAAGTGGGTGGTTTGGGAAAACAATGGTTGTTTATGTCAGATACAGATTTTTTTTTTGTCTCCCATATCGTAAAACCTTTGCTCAGTAGTATTTGCAGCTGAGATTAATGAGACCAGGGTTCCAGCTCGAATATTGAAAATCTGCTCGCTACCAGCTTATCTTTTTAGTACTTCAAAATCAATATTCAGCATTTTCCTGAAGCACTTTAAAATTAAATATGTACTTTTTTTAATATTTAATTCTGTTTTGTTGTGTCTGGTGATCTATAAGCTGCAGAAGAGTCTTAGTTGAAGATATTACAGGAAAATACAATAATTTGTAGATTAATCAAAGGGTAATTAGTTGTACATATTAATTACCTTGATAATTTGTCCTCATAAGCATTATATTTTTCAGGTTTAAACTCTGCTTTAACAAAGGACTGCTACATCTGGTCCTACTTCCTGCAGTAGAGGGAATACAATTGTTTTGGAATGTTAATCTTTAAACAAAAGGGGGTTACTACTCAGCTACCATTAGAATGTAATTGTGAGTAGTCATAGGTGCATCAGTGAAAAGGATAAATGGTTAGAATTTGAGGGAGCTAAAGGACCAGAACTTCTGTTCAGTCTTCAATAAGAGTTACAGCCTTTTGTTACCAGTTTTTCTTTGTGTTCTGTTGGCGTTGTGTGCTTCATGGACATTTCATTATCAAAAATCAAAAAATGAAGGTGTAAATGAATTACATTAAACTAATTACATTCATAAACGTACTAGAAAAGTTTTCATTTCTTCATTTGAATGAGAATTACGAGTTGCCACAAGGCATGATTCAGGATGCATTCAGATTGAAGGAGTCAAAGAATGCTGATTTTTACTTCCACATACCATCACCATTCCATCTACTCTGTATGTTTTAAGGGAAGTCTTATATAAATAATTTTGTAGAAGACTTACAAGCAGGAGTTTCTGTAAAAGAAAAGAGATGGAAAGTATTTGATTTCTGCCTTACCTGGAAATAGTTGCTTTTTCTTAAGTGTGAGATATGATGGACAAAGATGATCTCAGCATTAGTAAAGAGACAATGTGAGGAAAGATGAAAGATAATGTATTTGCTAAATCTATTACAATGTTGTTACTTGAGAATATTAATGCAATTGTTATCTGGGATCTGTCATTCTTACAAAAACCAAGTTGGCAAATAAATTATACTTTTCTTAACAGGAGGTCCTGAAGTTTGCCTTTTTCTTAAAAGAGTTTTTCTGGAAGGGTGGTTATTTCTTACTGAGTGGGTGACTTCATACTGCCATTTATGAGACTAAAACGCAAAGTGAGAACCTAGTTTAGACTTCTCTTTAAAACTTGCTTCAGTTTTAGGTTTAAGCAAATTATCTTCTTCACTTTTCTTTTGAGCAGATTAGTCATCACTGTTACACTTCACTGTGTGTTTGCTAGGAAGCTGTGTTGTCTTGTACTAAGAGAATATTGTGGCATGATGGCACAGGAAAGGGTCATGCTTATTGCCATGACAGATAATAAAACTGTTGGTCATTGGTTTTTAATACAGTATGGTAACCTGAGCTGCTGCAAGTTGTAGTGCATGCAACCAAAACAGCAGAATCAGTTTCAAAATGGTGCTTCAACCCCTTACCTATTCCCTGAAGGAACTCTTAGTAGAACTAGTTGAATAGATTTAAGCTGCCTGCCTTCAACTTCCCAAGAGAGTTTTGCATGCTGACAACATTAAAACTTTCACCTAAATTGTCACCCCCATCATAAGTTTCTGCCATTACAGGGGACTCCACTTCCAAAGCAAGGAGCTGGCACAAGCGTGGCCAAATACCATTCAAGGAGAGGACATCTGTGTGTAGAATCCCTCCCAGAAAAATCACAAACATGTGCAGGCAGGTTTGTAGCGCATCTGCTAAAGCCAACTAGTCATCTTTTCTGTTCTCTAGAGCACACATGGGGTTTTAGAATTGTCAAACTGTCTCTTGATCTGCATACAAATATGCAGATCTATTTCAGATAAGAGGTGTGGTGTGGGCAGACTTGTACAGCAGCAGGTGCAGTTAGTTCTATGTCTTGCAGGCAGTTTTTAATAAGTATAAAATCCTTAGCTCATACCTCTCTGACCATGTGTCTCCTAAGACACCAAACTGGTGCAAAGTATAATAAAGTTGACTGGTGTGCTACGATTCATCTCATACCTGTCTACTTTCAGGGACATATTTTAAGGATGCTTCAGAGGAAAAAAAAGGTTGTCAGTCTCATAAATGCTCTTCATTAGGCTATATTGGAAGACCTGTAATGGAAAACTAATCACAGCATGTTGGAGTAGCTCAGAAGAGGAGGGAAAAGCTGACTCCTCTCTTTTCCAGTGTTTTCTGTATTCATTGCCATCTTCTTTCTAAATTCTTGACTGCAGAACTGTCAACTTTCATTAACGTGACCAAAGCATCCCAACCTGTTCCCTTGCTTTTGCTTGCCAATAGCTGGTGTGCCATCTTCTTTAAAGCCCTTATCTAAATAGTCCTTCAGGACACACTGTGCCAAGGAAATAACCCTAGATAGCATCTCCAGGTTGTGCAACTGGCAGGGATACCTCTGATGCAGTAACTGTGTCAAGGATAATCCTTGGAGGTACATTGTCTTAATGGAAAAAAGCACACATCTTACGGGTTCAGTAGTTTTCAGGTACCTGATTCCCTAACAAGATGGCCTGCGTGCCCTCGGTAGTTAGTTCTCCTTTGTGGCCTGAAGACAGGGTGCATAAAGGATCAGGGTTTTCTGCCTAGAGGCAGGGCATTCCCTGGGGATTGGCCTCTGGAAGAGTGCCTGTTGCATCAGGCAAAGACAGTAAATTGCATCTGTGGCAGAACTGACTCTTCTATGAGAATATGTATTGCCTTTGAAGACTTGGAAAGAGTTTTGAAACTTGTCCTCTTCTAATGAGGTCTACTGCCTGTTACATGGTTACTCTGGATGAATTCTCTCCCATTGTACCCAATTTTGATACAAAGTCTTTCATCATGGTTGTGTGGGTTGCAGTAAGGGACAATGGGCTTGGTATTTTGGATGTTGATACCCAGTTTGTCACTGGTCTTCATCTTCATTTCAGATGCATTAAGCCACAACATAAACTGTGAACATACTATGTGAGCCAGTTTTCTGGGTAGAGATGCATGACTTATGACAAGGCATAAGAGGCAGTGTGCATAATGCAGATCCGGGGATAATTAAGCTTTTCTTAAAATGCTTTTGTGTCTGTTTGCACTTAAATAGGTTTCTCACGAAAGATTACCATAGCCACAAAAGTCTCTCTGTAATTAATAAAAGCTTCTGTGATGTGTTTGCAGTTTTTATTCATAACTTCTAACTCCAGCCTCTTTTGACTAAGGCTGCTACCAAAGATTGTGGATCCCATGGTTTGCTCCACCTAGCAAAATCACATGGTTCAAAGATAAAGAACAAGTAATGACCATTGCCTCAGGACACTTTTCATAAAGGCTGTAACCTATCCATGACTGCTACACTACCAATAATAACAACCTATCCCTGATTTATTCTGTATTAAAATGATAAGAACAGGGCAAAACTGGAGGCAGGGACTGGACATCAGAATCAGAGCTCTAGAGGAATGTGGCTGCAGGGTTAGCTGCAGGAGGATTTCAGAGGGCTTATTGTATGCAAAAACTGCACTTACTGCTGTTCATTCCATATACAGAGGACAAAACGATCCCATGTGGTGTGTGATATTTCTTCTCCAAAAGCAATGCTGGAATATCCAGAGCATGCTGCAGATACAAGCATGAGATGGGCAATTAGCCAAGTGGCACAGCTTCTATTATTTGTGTTGTGGAAAATTGGGTAACAGTTCAGTTGTGTTTGGCTGGTTGCCTCCAGGTTTAAGCAAACTCTGGCTATTGCAGAAGGTATAGATGGACCTGCAGTATGCTGTCTTATGTCGCATCCTTTCACAATCCCTGTGACTGATAGCAGCAACAGCAGTCACCCTACAACAGTTTCAAAGGTAGTAGAGTGTCAAGGCACAAAAAAGTGCAGGTTTCTCATTGCATCATTGCTTAGTGCAACAAAACCCCAACTTCATAAAAATATAAATTGATCCAAAAAAACCCTGATGCATTATCCATACTTGCAGAACCAATATGGATAGCAGGAGATGGAGATTAGAAGTATGAAGAAAATGGCATTTGAAAGTTTTTCACATCCACAGCGAAACAGCTTTTGCTGCAGAAATGCAAAATGCATTAGTCATTAAGAACAGATATCTGCACATTTCCAGTCACCTGCAGCTATTTCTGGAAATACATGGCAGGATCAAAAAAGAAACAACATTCAAGCTGTGAAATACTTTACTGAAATGTCTCAAGATTCTAAAAGAAATGAGAAGATTGTAGCAATCAAACCCAACTCTTGCTGAATGTAAGAATAAAACAGTGTGGTTAATTCTTAAAAGTAGCTCTACTAATTAATTTACAAGCATTAAGCACTCATAAGATGCATATGATTGTGAGAAGTTGCTTTTCACGGGGAAATGGTCAGTTCTTACACCTAAGCTATTACTTTAACTAATGCATTAAAGGGGTTGTTGGGGGACATTCAAGGAAAAGCATTTAATTGATTTTCCATGATTATAGAGAGACACTGCTTATTTCTCAAGAACTGCTCGTGAACATGATTTAGATCTTTTTGAAGCAGAACATATATTTTTTGGTAAAAGTATTAATTTTATGGTATGTTAACAAAGGTAGTTCTTAATATTGTCCTTCCTTTTTTTTTTCCCCTCTTGTAAGACCTTATGGAATGGATGGAAATTTTAATTCTACTACAGAAATAAAAGCCCCTTTTTGGCATTTTTTAAGTAGATGATGATATTCTGTTAGTGACTGCCTTTTCACTAATGTGGTGGTCTAAATTCTGAATTCTATTATTTTACATCTGCAGCAACTGAAAGTATATTTTTTATAAACAGCAAACTTCACCTCATAAAAATTCATTACATAAGGGCATAAACAAGTACTTTTCCTTCCAGTCATTGGCAGTAAGTGATTCATCAGTTTTCCACAGAAAACCAATTTCGTTGCAGATGTTCTGCAGACTCCCTGAATTGTAGAATCATATCATCCAATCCCAGCACAAGGAATGTAGGAATTTTTTTTTTAAGTGTAGGAAAAAGACTGTGCTTAGTCTTTTTAATAGGATTGAATATCATTTGCTGTCTCATCAGTTTTGTGAAATAACCATAAAGTAATCAGCTTGCCATTCTTTCCTTCCCTGTACAGGCTATCAACTTACTCACAATGCTGATTTCATAGCAAGTGCATAAGTGAATAACTTGCAGGAGAGCAAAATCTTCCTTTGAGGTTAAACAAAATGTAACTGGGTTACATAGTTGTCTCTCCTTCTTTTCTTCATTCTTTCTCTTCTCCTTCATTTCTTCTTTCTTCCCTCTTTCATTCTTTCCTTCTTATTTAATACTTCAAAATATAGAAATTTCCTGTAGTAATCAGCCACTAATTTTCATTGTCTAATAAACCTGCCTTTTTTCTTCCTTTAAAAAAAATAGTTTATTTTTTCTAAGAACCAGTAATTAACTGGTTAATTCAATTCTGTTTTTCACAATGAGCCAGAAATAAAGGATAGACCTAAAAACTACTTCTTGCAAGTGTGTGCAATTTTGTTTAATTCTATTCTGTATAACATATAGAATCCACCCTACTATATTTCCACTGCATTAACTTATGTAGATACAAAATTCAATTCTGATAGCTGAAGGAGGGAAAGGAGACAAAGGAATATATTAGGATGAAAGTGAAAAGGTATGGAGAAAGTTTGAAACAGAGAAACCAGAACAGTAGCTGGCAAGCAGCAGGAACCAGAAAGAGATTGTTTTTTCCAGTAGGAGGAATTATTTTTTTTTTATATCTCCAAGGTGAGGTTGAATTTAGCCCTTAGAGAAGAAGCTGATAGTAGCAAAATGCACAGATTAAGTCAGCAGGTAAATGTTCTATACAGCTTTAAGTCTTGCTGTAAGTCTCCTATTTCCCATTTTGTTTTATCCATTGCTACTATTCTTAAAGTAGCATAGAGAGAACATTCCTCCAAACATGTGTGAATCAATAAAACCAGTAAGATCCAATTTAGAATCACAGAATCGAAGAATTGTTTAATTTGTAAAAGACCTCTAAGATCATCAAATCCAACCATTGCCCTACCACTGTTAGGTCCACCACCAAACCACAGCCCCAAGTACCACATTTACAAGTCGTTTACATACCTCCAGGATCATGACTCAACCACTTCCCTGGGAAGCCTGCTCCAATGCTTGACAACCTTTTCCATAAAGAAGTTTTTCCTAATAGGCAATCTAAGCCCCCCCAGTGCCACATGAGGCCAGTTCCTCTCATCCTATCACTTCTTGTTCAGGCAAAGAAACTACCTCCCCCTCCCACCTCGACACAGCTTTCTTTCATGGAGTAGAGATCAAAAAGGTCCCCCTGAGTTTCCTATCCCTCAGGCTAAACAACCCCAGCTTCCTCTGCTGCTCCTCAGAAGACTTGTTCTCCAGACCCCTCACCAGCCCTGTTGCCTTTCTCTGGACATACTCCAGCACCTCAATGGTTTTTTTTGTAATGAAGGGCCTAAAACTGAGCACAGACTTGAGCTCTGGCTTCACCAGTTCCAAATACAGGGGAACAATCACTGTCATTGTCCTCCTGGCCACACTCTTGCTGCTATAAGCCAGGATGGCACTGGCCTTCTTGGTCAGCCAGCTGTCATTTGTCACCAGAGAGAAGAGATGGGTGCCTGTCCCTTAACTCTCCCTTCAGTGTCATCTTCCGGCTGAGCAGACCGAGTGATCTCAGCTGCTCCTCAAGCCCCTTCATCATCTTTGCTGCCCTCCTTTGGACACTCCCTAACAGCTTAAAGTCTTTCTTACATTGTAGCACCCAAAACTACGCACAGGACCTGACGTGAGGCAGCAGGTAGGATGAGGCCAAGCAGGATCTGCCTTTTACAAATGCAGGCTGGCTTAGCTGATACTCTGATCATCCTGCATGTGCCATGCGATGGTACTCAAGATGATCAGCTCCATGATCTTCCCTGGCATTAAGGTCAGGCTGAAAGACTTGTACTTCCCCAGGTTCTTTTTCTGTCCCTTCTTGGAGATGAGTGCCACATTTGCCAACCTCCCCTGAACAGGGGTTATCCAGTTATCCAGAACTGCTGGTAAATGATTGGAAGTGCTTCAATGAATGAGCACTTCCTCAGTGCCTTATCTTGTATTTGTATCCAAAAAAATAGTGTGTGATTTGATGTTAAAAAATGAATGGTGAAAGTTCTAAAGAAGAAATGTTTGTTCAAAGTTTGAGAAAATAGGAGAATACAGACCTGATTGACTTTTATTGACCAGATCAGATTCAGGAACTCAACATTTCACAGCTTCACTATACCTACACTGGAAAAACTAAACCTGTCTGGACCTGGGTTTTTTTTTGGTGCTCTGGCCAGTATACATGGCACAGTTCTCATATATGTTAGTAAATTCACTACCCATCATAAGAAGATGGCTTTGAGTGCCTAAGCCCAACTGAGTGCATTTATATCTATAAACAACCAGAGAGACATAATTTCTAAGTAATTTCAGTTGCATTTCACATGGTAAGTATTCTCCATGTATTGCAAGTATTCTCAGATTGTTCAGTGTCACTGAGCTCAATAGTAGATAAAAAACAGACAAGATCCACGCTGCCTTCTTCCATTAACCCCCACAAAAAAAAGACACCACTAGAATTAGGGAATCATAAGAGCAGCATCAGCTTCAACTTTGACATCACTGGTGCTGCAGAAGGATCTGTGTGTGCCCCAGCATGTTTATTCTTTACTACTTCTTTATTACTTCTCCAGTTCATTTCTTTCCCAGGCAGAATCCTTGAGTGGTTTCCCTCCTGTGACTGTTAGAATAAGCAAAGGAGCTCAAACTCCTGGTGCCCACATTTCCAGGCTAGAATCCATGATTTCTTAAAAACAGTGCTACAGAAATAATGCCTTCATTCCCATTCAAGTTCTTTCTCTGCAAAGACAATGGTTTAAGCATGCCTTAAAAGCCTGTCCCCTAGGCTCTTTATTTCTAAACTTATATCTGGCTCAAAACCACACAGGACAAGAATGTTGACTGTCTCAACAAAGAAAAACTGAATTTGTCATACCCCCCTAGAGGACAATGCTCTCAAGCTACCTGTATTTGCCCTATGCAGACTATAGAAATAAAAGCTTTAGTCCATACTAAAGCCCTGAGCATATGCAAACTCTCAATCCTTCAAAAATTTACAGAATGTTTCCTTCATGTCTGTATTAAATTGTGTTGTAAACAATATGGATGACTAGCAAATTTGAATTCAAGAACAGGATCAGAGACTTAATTTCACAGATTTGGTTTACATAGAAAGGATGAGCACTGATGCCATTAGTCATGCGTTCTCCTTGTGTATCCATGAAGATAGAGCTATGGAGTAATTCAAACCAGCACAAACAGATCCGTTGAACCCTAAATTCAAGTGCGGTGAAAAATGAGAAATTGTACCCTGATAGCAAGGAAGAATGGGTTTCTTCATATGTAAGCTTATACATGTATAAAGATATATGGTGGTTTATGAACTATTATTTTTAAGATCTACTCTTGTAGAATTAGACTTCCCTCTTCTGAAAGCAGTGCAGCTGTCCCACAGGGTGCCAGAGATTGTAAGATCAGGCACCTAAGGAGAAGAGTTTACACAATTTTGTAAGAATGAGCTGTGACAGGACACAAAAATATGTTCCAGGAGAAGAAAAAAAAACCCTATAGATATAGGGACATAAAAAGAAGAGGAAGTAATTTCAGAGAAAAGCTTAAGGAGGACTTGAAAAATGAGAATGCACTTGGCAACTGGGGACAAGAAAATTTACCTCATGCAGCCACTTGGATTGAGGAGAGCAGCATGTAAAATGAAAAAAAGTTGATTCTAACTGAGGTATTGAAAAAACCTATTGAATTAAGTTTTTCCTTTAAGATGCCTTGCTGGAGTTTTCTGTGTGAAAAACAATCAGCCTGCTAACTGCAGGCTCCAAGTGAATATATGGGAAAAGATTTTTCTTTCCACGATATAGGTTACACTGACATGTAGAATGGAAGTTTAATACTATACTTTATCATTAGTCCAATGAAATTATAGATATCAGCTCCTTTAACAAATTAAAGTTATACCACATGGAGAAAAGGATTAAACCACATGCAGAATTAGAGTTATCTTCACTCCTTTCTGGCCTTAGACCACAGAAATGAAAAGGACAGGTTGGAGAAAGTTGCTAGGAGACCGTAATCACAAGTGTCAGAATAATACATTTTTATTTAAAATAGGAAATGTTGATTAATGAACATACTTAAGAGATAATGAGTAAAGGTATTGAAAGCATCTATGTTCAATCAAATTTCAGGTGAAACATTTAATTTATATGTTGAAAAGCCATTGAGAATTGAAAGTCTTCAAGGTAAAGCTAACCAAGTCAAGCAGTTAAAACTGAAGGACACAACAGTTTCAGGTGTGCTTGATTAGAAGCCTCTAGATACAAAGAAACAAGAGAAAATGTTTCCAATGTGCAAACCCAGTAAGTGAAAAACCAAAGAACAAAAAAAGAAATTATTTAGCTGTTAGAGTCTCGTGTAGACATGTTGTAGAAACTAAGGTAAGATGAGACAACTGATTTGGAAGCAACAAATTGATTTAAAGGTAAGATACTGGAGAAGATGTTCTATATGTAGCATGTTAAAATAGGAGAAAACTAAGCAATAAATTTAATTGATGGTGAAGAAACTTCAGCCTAAATGAAAAGGTAACTTATTAAAGCAGGAACAAAAGGCTTTACTAGGATTTATTATACCAAAACTTCCAACAGTGTCAACATGTTGATTTAATTTGTGTCAGTTTAAACAGCTATTATGTCCTGAAAACATTAGCATGATGTTTTGCATGCAGTATATATGATCCTTGGGTTCTTGGAACCAGTAGTCCAAGTTTGTTAGATAGCTTGGAATCTAAAACTACAAGACATTGGCTCTCCTCTCTCATGTTTAGGTGTAAGTGGTAATGCATAATAAGCAGTTTACTGTGATGACCACCTCAGCTTCATGAACATAGAATGGATTGTGTCCTTATTGATTCATGTCAGTGTCAAGGAAACCAGTCAACAAGGTTGTCCATCCAAACCAAGTAAAATCATTTTACTGCCAGGAAGAAATTGCTTCCTATATGTCAATAGACACCTGCAGAAGACAGGAAATGAGATACTGGTCCATCTAGATGCTGATCACTCAGCCTACTAGTAACAACAAAATCTTATGCTAGCTACAAATCTTGCTAAGTCTTCTAGGGAAAAAAATTGTAGTAACAGAATAGGAATCACAAAATGCTCTTGAAATAATGGTAGTTTGAAGTAAACTAATCATTCCATCTTAAATGGAATGGAATAATCATAAAAGCATAAAATATTTGTATGCTGCTTTTACTTGATAAATAATAAATCCAGGCATTTCTTTTTACCAAGCCATCACTTAACTAATTCTAATTTAAATAATTCCAATGAAGTACTTTATGAATAGGTTTATAGCTAAATACAGCACATACTATTTCTAATAAGCAAGAATAGCTGCATGCAATGAGAAAATAGTCATGCCTAAAACAATTACAGTGCAGGAAAGATACATTGTTGGTGAAATAACATTGTTGGCTGAAATGACAGCTTATAAGGAGACAGTATGAACCAAAATAGTGTTTCAATTTCCAAAAAATATTTTTAAATATTATTTTAATAATCAGCTCAAATTTAAGGAAGAATGTAAGAAACACCATGTACAACTGACAGTTTGTCCACCATCCAGTAAAATAATACAGTTAAAAAAAAAAAGGTTTTGCTACTTTTTACTGGACAGCAGCAAGTGTACCTAGTGTGTACAGAAAAAAAAAAAAAAAAAAACAACCAAAAACCGAGATAGCACTAATGTGGAAATAGTTTGTACATCCAAAGTTTATAGTTGCTTCCATTAACACTTCCAAGCCTTTTTTTCTTTTTACTCAACCATTTTATTTCTGGTTTGAATAAGGGCTCCTGGACAAATGGGAAAGGGCTGACACCACAGATTCCTCTCTTGAACAGTGCTTTTATCAACTACCAGAAAGGAAAGTGAATAAGAAAAAATTATTGTTCATTATTTTGTGTGAGAAATTAAAAACAGTAACAAAATATGAATTCTTGATAGTACCACTATTTAGTCATCTTTATATGATATGATATTATTCTGGATTGCTTATTTTGTTTATAGTCCAATTTAATTTAACACAGGTCTTGAATCTGTATATTAGTTAATGAATCCAAACTCACCAGAAATACAACATGAATAATTGCCAACAACTAGCAAAAATAATTAATTTCTATTGTGTAAAGAAAAAAACAAAATAAAGCTCTGTATAAATTATTGCACTCCCTTTCCTCCTGCACCTTAGATGACTTATTTGCTGAAATCCT
Organism: Poecile atricapillus; assembly: GCF_030490865.1. NCBI lineage: Eukaryota > Metazoa > Chordata > Aves > Passeriformes > Paridae > Poecile > Poecile atricapillus. Next base: position 123,755,400 of record NC_081250.1, on the reverse strand, counting down.
GAGCTTTTGCTGAAGTGCAAGTTCTCTTCTCAGTAACCTTGGAGCAACACTTGCTGGATAAATTTCATAGTTATTATATGGGGTCAGAAAGCAGTTATGTAGAAATTAGTAGTTTTCTAGGAACATATAGGGAAGAACTAATTTTAAACTTTATATTCACAAAAAAGACTAAATAATAAATAAATGTGATTATTTCTCAAACAGAAACAATCAGGCTCTATCAATATGTTCAAAGAAGTATTTCAGCACCTAAATCCAAGAGCATGATCTAGAATTAGGATGGAACAGGAAGTCACGTTGCTTTCTACCAATAATGTTATTACTACTGCAAATTTCATAGATATGTCTTAGTCTGGTAATATGCATATCCCAAAGTGCAGCTGCCTGGGGAGAGCAGAGCATGGCAACAGCCAGCTTATGTCTAAGAGAACTTGGGATTTATAAAGCAGCCATCCTCTCACGCATGTCTCCTGAAAGGCACCAGGATCCCCAAACATGCACTGACAACTCTGCATCGTGCATAAAACAGAGAGAAGCAGTAAAAGATGCACCTGCAGTAAAAGATGCACCACATTTTTTTAATATAACAATGGGTAGAAGTGAGAGATTTGATCTCTGTGATTTACACCTCCTGGAAGTTCAACTCACATATGCCTGTGAGGAGACAGCAACAGCTCTAGATTCAGCTGCAGGATTGTCAGCGGTCAAAGATATAAGAGTTTACAGCATCTAGATGTGCCCTGTTAATGATTTGTTTCTTTTCTGTGCAGGTGCATCACTGTGCTTTCCACAAAATGTTATCCCTTTTCTTTCCAACTAAAAAGGTAACAAAGTAATGTTTTGGCAGAACTATTTCACCAACTGATATTTCTTCTTCTTTCTTCTGTTGACTGCCTGTTCTCTATCTTCTTCGAGTTCAGCCTTTGGAGATACTGAAGACCAGCTTCCATAGATGTCAAGGATAACTGAGTCAAAAACAAGAGATGATGGCATTTGATGCATTGTTAAATGTAGTAGTTTCTGCATTTGTCTTATTTCTTCTTCAGCTTTATCTACTGGACCTAAATTATCTTCAATTGCATCATTTCCAAATGATTTTAAAGTTCAGATTTTCACGTAAGATTTTATTTTATTGTGTGCTGATAAAAAATAGACTTTTTTTGGTGCCTTTATATTCAAATCTGAGTGATGACACAAAGACAAAATACTTCATTTTTTTTTTTTTTAGTAATAGCAAAAATACTTCCATTTTAACTTGCAATATACCACTTTACTTGCTTTTGAGGCCTGAGTCCAGAAAACCCTTTAAGAATGTAAACCTTAATGTATCATATAAGAAAACAGTTGTCTACTCTTCTTGAGAAACAAAATCTTATATTTTGCATAATACCTGTTTTAGCAAATTAAAGACATAATTTTACTTATTTGCCTCATAGATTTGAACTGCTGTACAGACACATAGCAAACAAGCAGGCTTTACAGGAAGAATTTAGAATAGTGACTGAAATATTCTGCATATATACCTATCATACAGTATATATACTTTTGGTGTATGGTGTAGAGATACACACAAAGCAACTTTGACTTTAAGGCTCAGTAGCTGAGGAAAAAGATCTGCTGTTTTGCAGTTCCTCCTCCACACAATGAATTTGTTCTGAGTCTTTATCTCCACTTGCATCAAAATACTCACAAAATCATTCAGATTGTCTCTGAACAGCATTGGCAGCCACATTTCCTGCATTTCAGCTGAGCAGTGAGAGTGTCATCAAAGTAAATGTGGCTTCTTCTGCTATTTCCCTCCCACCTTCAAACCTGTTAATAGAGTTCAACTGTTCTCTTAAACATTATTTACCCTCCACACACTACAATAATTTCATGCATAAAAGCTGGATGCATAAGTTGATCTCTGAGAGACATGGAAGGACTGGCAGAGGGAGTAGCTGTGCAGGCTTAGCCAATGTGTGGTGCCATCAATACAGTTTTACATGGAGTAGCACAGGAGTGGAATGAGACAACATGCAGACTCCTGCCAGGTGCTGCTTGGTCACTTAATTTTGGTACTGTAATTTGTAATTTGTATATCTGTCTATTAGGGACAGAAGAGAGAAAGAAAAGGAGGAGTTGCTAGTTCAGGACACACTTTATTCTTGGTGACAAACCTGCCTCACATTTTCTCTTAGCCTGACTTCATGTAGTGAGTTAGAAGTGCAAGGACATGTCGCATTTTCTTTATTTTATTTTTTTTTTTCAAAATTTAAAAATTTTCACTTTTATCCACAAATGTTGTTTTTTCCTGCCCTCTGTACAACCAGACCAGCAAAAACCCTACTTGCCAGTTGGGTCATCTAAATTGCTTCCAATTTCAACTGCAATAATTGTCCATTTATCTTTTTTGTTCAGGTGTCCCAAATCCTTTTACACAGGCTTATAATTCAAGGAATAGAGGATGGTATATTCAATCTCCATTTTTATGCAGCTGGCAATCTTCTTAATAAGAATTTAAAGATTCTCTTTCATTAAATATTTGTACGTGTAACTGTCTTCCCTGTACAATGTTCAAATGCAGGTACTAGATAAGGTTTTAGGTGTTTCAGTTCTGGTAGGACCTATTTTTAAAATGATAACAACAGCTGGAATAGCTCAAACAGCAGCAGAAGAAAAACCAAGCCTTACATTCAACCATTTCCTTGTTTTTGCTTTATATCTGTTACTATGTTACTAACATTAATTTATGCTCAGTTCATGTGTAGCACCTATTAGGACGTTTTCCATCCTCAACATTGTTTTTTTACTGTTTTGTTTCATAAACAACTAAACCAATGAAATAGTACTGAGTGAAAAGATCCTTCACAATTTAAGAAAAGGGGAATAAAGTTTCATTCTCTGGAGTATGTGTTTCATTCTCTTTTAAAAACATAACACAGATACATGCACAGGATATTCCCAAATCCCATCTGCAAAAGAGAAAACTGTATTGACCATTTTCCAGGCTTTCTTAAACATTGGGTCTGTTGTAGTAAATATAGTCCACATGTCAAGATAAGGTGTACTTTGAAAATTTCCATGATATCCACATCATCCACACCAGTTTCTTTCTCGGCCTCCACTTTTCTCCTGTTGGAAACCAAACTGTAGCCAGGGGGAGTGGAGAGCTCTGGTTCTATAACAGCACCAAATCCAAACACAGTTTGAGCTTTCCAAGGGCATTGGAGAGTGCCCTTGAATCTCACAACATAGTCATAAACTGTAGTTACAAGCCTGCTGTAGTATGTTAGCTGTATTGAGTAGGTATCTACTGTCAGATATCAGACAACTTTTTAAACACCAGAGGAGGAAAAATGTCTCCATTCCTCCCTCCTCTGCTGGAAACTCAAGCATTTAAGCCCTAAACAATATGACTGGTTTATTTACAAAACCCAGACAAATTCTCCAAGACTCTAAATGGCAATATCTCGTATTCTACCAATGTTTTGGAAAGAAAACCAACAAAACTTAAACATTCATTTAATTCCTAAATTAAATTTCAAAGCAATAGTGAAGAGGGAGGAACTGTAAGGATTAACTTCTGCCTATTAATATTAAAAACAAATACTTTACACTAAAAAACCCATACAGAAGGACTTATGTGACTATAATTCATCCTTATAAAGAAAATTTTATATGCCATGAAGTGCTAGGTATAACATGTTACTAGAGAAATCAATTATAAGAGTAGTCATGCTTGCTGTCTTTGTTTTTTTTTTTTCCTGAGTCTAGTTAAATCCTTCTCAAAAATATTTTTTTATTTTTTTTTTTTTTTTTAAGGCTGAAGAAATAAAATCTTTCTGAAACGAAATTATTTTCAAAAGGTGTCAGACATGAGGATTCTGAGAAGTACTTCATAGTGGTGGTCCCAAAGCAAGACACACAGATCCTTTGGTCACTTTTGAAAATCTTGGCAATCTAATTTAAAAATTTTAATCTAATTTCCTGTGCTTATTTGTAGAACAGTGCAAGCTAAGCCCTTTGTTGAACTGCAGCCATCCTGTGAGCTTATGTTATCAGTTATAAAAACGTACCCTGCCCCAATTTCACAAGTCCTTAATTACTCATCTCCTCCCACAGAAACCATTAGCAAGTGATATATGATACATATTTCTTAAAATATAGCATGAAATGCAAAGCAACGTGTCAGGCTGTTCAGAAGCTATGCATATTTTGGTGACTCAGAACAATGCACAACAGTGTAAGGAGATTAAAAAAATTAAGAGTTCATTTTCATTCCAAGTTCCAATTGGTCTTATTTAAATGCTAGGCTGTCCTAAGGTTAAAAATAAGCCCTTCTAGTTTTAAGCTTTTAAATTTTAGCTTTAATCCTTTGTCTCATTTAAATTTGATGGACTACATTAAAAGTAGACAGATTATAATATTCATGACTTATTTATTTTTTAGATGTTACCCACTGCAAACCAGAGGTCAGCAAAATGTAATTTGATAACCTTCTGCTGATTATTGAAATATATTTTCCACATGACCAGAAAAAATGTTGTTAAAGTTTTGTTTTCATATTTCTTCTCATGATTTTCTTACAGTAAATTAATTTGGTAGCAAGTATTTTTAAGGAGTTCATCAGACTGCAAATTGTATTGTATTTGTTGCAGGAAGGCAAACATGTATATATTTTAGGAAGGGAGATATGTGATCTGGGTAATTGCTGACATAGTAATCCTACTTCATGGAGGTTTTAGAACAAAGCTGGATCATAGTATAATTAATTATATAAACCAGAAATGAAAAAAAATCCTAAGTAGGTTCAGCAAAAGCCAATCATGCAGGTAATTGTACCTTTCTTGGCTAAATTAAAGGGTTTTCTAGGCAAAGAAAATGTACTAGCTAAAATATATCTGGGCATCAGATTCGTAAAGATTTGCAAAGTAATTCCTGTTGGAAGTTGCTTATTAAGTTAACAAAGCTAAACTGGTGCAAGAATTGTAATATGTGTAAGAGGAGTGTAGGTGATACTGCTCATGGAAACTGTTAGTAGGAAAACTAAAATAGTTACAGTGATACTAAATTAACACAGGAGAGGTCCAGACTATCAGAGCGAAATGGACAAGAGATGGGATGACGTACAACAGTAGTAGGTGTGGGGTTTAGGACAAATAGCAAGGCTTTGTTGCTTATAGAGTGGAAATAATTAAGGAAGAAGATAAAGTTTGGTACTATTACTCAGTCACATAAAATACATGAACACACAATATGAAGAGGTTATTGAAATGAAAAATATGATCTGAGATTGTGGCAAGTAAGATATCTGCAGTAGAGAGGAAAGTAGGATTTCTCTTGTAGAAGGCATTGGTGAGATCTCACCTCAAGTACTATTTAAAGTTTCTGCCATCTGTTTACCATCAAGATGTATGGAAACGAAAAGAAGCATAAAAAAGTGGATCTGTAATATCTGCCTACAGAAAAGAAAGAGTATGTTTAGCCTTATCTATTATATGCAGAATTGCTCACTTTCCCCAGCTCATGAGATGACTTTATAGTGTTGTAATTGTGTTGAAGAAGTATTTTGAGCTGACACAGTCAACCTCTGACATAAGCATGTTCTTATAGAAATCCTTGCCTAAAAAAAAAATGTAGAATGTGTAGGCAGAAAAGTGGTACTCACAAAGGTGGTCCTTAGATTGTAAGGTTAAATTTTCTTTTCCCTGCAATCTCAAAGCAGTTTATGAAGAAAGAGTTCCTTCAAGGAATTATTCAGAATGCATAAAATAAAGCTTCTTTCCAAAATGGCTGAAACTGATGAAGTTGATATTTCTGTGTAGTGTTTCTTTTTTTACAATGTTCAGACACTTGTATGTTTAATGTAAATGACTAGAACGTTGGAGAAATGAAAATTATGGTTCTCAGTGGAAGTTTCTGGTATATTTTACTGCCCAGCTAGTTGGGGAATGCAGACATGAGAGACACAGACATAACCAGATTTTTTTAGAAGATGAAGTGTGTCAAGTTTTTTTTATCAGCACACTCATTTATAGTAAACCCATGACCTGATTCATGGATGGACTGTATGAAATGTGAGCTGTTGGAATTGGGGGAATGGAATTTCTCCCAGAAGAGGGAAGATGAGCTGATATACCATTGTAACCTACATCAAAGTGGAAAATGTGAAGCTGCATGTAGAAGTTAAGGTACACTTAGATCAATCACACCAATCTATATTCCCACCTCCTAATGAACAGGATGTGTATCCAAGTTCTACCAGCATTTTGGATTAGACAGAAAATAACATAAAGCTTGGTATATAATGTTTCTGTGCAGTTAATTATATATTCTTGCCTTGAAAATTTATATTTCTTCAGCCAAACTGTTATTCTTTCTTCCACAAAGTTTTAGGAAATAATTTATGTTGCAGGCTTCATTAGTGGAATTTCAATTATACAAAATCTACTGAGTGTTAACAGACCCAGCAAATAACTGAGATCACTAGCTTGAAGTGTTTTGTTTTAGAGCGTATTTTTATCAGGATATATATCAAAAACAAATAATCCTCAGGCCGAAAGTTTTTTTATACTCTGGAGCTTTTTCTCCCATGAATACATGAGAGATTTGCCTTGATAGCTCCTATTAACACAAGTGGGAGTTGCAAGCCAATCCCCTATGCATTTTTGGAAGAACTTATCTCAAAGCATTGCCCAAAGCAAATTTTTATGATAGCTTAGCACCCCTGGGAACAGGGATTTATAATGGCAACAACTGAAAAAGACCGTAATCTATAGTTTAGTGATGGGAATAAGAGTACTGTTATACATTTTCAGTTATTATGCTGCTGAACTTGAACTCCAAATTGTTTCCTTCTTGAAGAAATATTTGAAGTAGTTTTATTGAAATAACTATTATAATGCTTTAAAGTTTCTAAAGTATTTTAATATTGTCTCAGATTTCAAGCTTTCTTTCCATTCCCCAGTCAAACAACATGCATTAATAATAGAAACTATATAAAGCCCTTGAAAACCACTATGTAAAGCAACAAACACTCTTGTAAGTGTAACTTTAAAATAATGTTTTCCTAATATCTATAAATTTAATCTATTACTGGTAATTTTCACTGTGATAAAGGAGCTGACTTGTTCTTTGGGTAATCATCTCTGTTTTAAAAACTTCCAAAAGGAAATAAGAAACAGTGAAGACTTAAGCTAAATGGCATGAGTAATGCTCTGCAAATTATCTTGTCAATATTACAGCCCAACACTTAAAACCCAAGGATGATAAAAGCATCTAAATTAGAAATCCGTGTAAGTTGGATACATTTTTAAATCATTTGGCATGGTAAATGTTGACATTTTGTAATTTTAGATTTTTTTTCTAGGTTTCAAAAAATACTAATGAAAACTTAACAACATGAAGTTTCAAATCTTAATGAAAAAAGTGGGAAGCTGATACTAGGTTATTCATGGTCATGTTTTTGGATCCTACAGAGTGAAGAAAAAAACTTTCATAAAATTCATAATGGTGAAGGATTTTGTTTGCCAAATGAAGTCAATTTTTTTATTTATAGAAACAAGTTTTAATGAACCATGAAAAAAAATGGTCAAATTTTGATAATTTTGACCAAGACTAATATATAAATCCCATAAATAGCATTGTTTATAGTCTAATTAATGCACTTTTGCTGTAGTGAATTCCTTTCACTTGAGGTCACACAACAACAAAGTAGCTGAGGATGGAAGGGACCTCTGCAAGTCATCCAGTCCAAGCCCCCTGTTCAAGCAGGGCTTCCTAAAGGGTTTTGCAAGATGCCATTTGAAAATCTTGGAGGAGGAAGACTCTACAACCTCCCTGGGCAACCTGTGCCCCTGCTCAGTCACACTCTCAGAGAAAATGTGTTTTCTGGTGTTCAGGCAGAGCTTTCTGCATTTCCAGCTGTACCCCTTGCCTCTGGTCCTGTCATGGGGCACAGCTGGAAAGACCCCGACTGTCCTTTTTGTACCATCCCTTCAGGTGTTTACTGATGTTCATAAGGCCACCTGAGACTTCTGCTAGGCTGAAGAGTCACAGCTCTCAGTCTCAGCCTTTCCTCAGAGGAGAGATGCAGTCTCTTGTCATCTTTCTGGCCTTTTACTGGACTCTAACCAATATGCCCATGTCTCACCTGTACCAGAGAGCCCAAAACTGGGCAGAATACTCCAGGTAGGGAATACCTCAACCAGTGCTGAGGAATAGGGAAGAATCACATCTCTTGACCTGCTGAGAACATTTCTCCTAACGCAGCCCAAGATACCACTAGCCTTCTTTGCTGCCAGGGCATATTACAGCTCACACAGGAATCTGAGGTCCTTTTCTGCAAAGCTGCTTTCAAGGTGGCTGCCACCCAGGAGATATCAGGTCATGGGGTTGTTGCTGAATAGAAACGTTGAACTTTTTGCTTCCCCTTTTTGAATTTCAAGAGATTCCTGTCAGCCCTCTGGATGGCCACACAACCCTCTGACAAACCAACCGCTCCTCACTTTTTTGTCTCTTCAGCAAACTTGTCCCTTCATCCAGATCACTTCATGTTAATGTTCTGATTTCTCTTCTTTTATTTTCCAGTCTCTTCCTCTCTTTCTAACCATCTTTTACTAGCTGTTTTGTGCCACCAGCAACAGGAGATTTGTTGTTCTGAGCTCCCAGCAATTCAGGCATGTTGGCTGGTATGAATATTCAGAAATCAAAATGAACCTTGGACTGTGTAAGGAGGAACAGAAAATCTTAAGTGAGTAATAAATTCAATCTAGGTCATACTGCAATGGCAAAGAAATGTAATGGAAAGACTGAGCAGTTAGTTCATTACCTGTTGCCAGCTCACATGTATTCACACATAATACTCCAAACTGCACTATCCTTGTTGCTATCTCTACATAAGGTAGAAAACAGTAGAGACATTTCATCATCAGGCATGGAGGACTTAAGAACAAAAAGTTTAGACTAGAATTTTGCTTTCTCATATTAATAATTTTTTTACAAAACTCAGATGGAAGCTGTTATAAATCACTTCCTCTCTGAACCAGTCCTAGTAGAACATAGATTAAATAGGAGGAAAAAAAAATTGTGTACTCTCTTCTTAAAAAATATATTGGGATGAATCAAACTGATCAAATCCATTGCACTTACTGTACAGTTAACAATGATGAATTTGTACTGGAATAAAGTTTTAACTGGGAATCAGGAAAGATAAGATTATGAAGATATAAACTAATTTGGTCCACTATTTTGAAATGCAGATTTTGTAAGAATTATATTAAAAATACATGGAATTATTAGACTATTTTAATGCATTGTTCAATTAACTTCCACTTGTGGGAGTTGTGATGCAGATAAAGTGCTCTTTCCTGCCAGTTGTTACTGCTCTAAAATGATTTTAACCTGGCTTACATATCTGTGAAAGAAGCTTGTATTTAAACAATGATAAAAGCCAAGCAGTTAATTTGATTTTGTTTCAATAAGTTACTCCCTCACTTCTTTGTCAAACTATTCACTCTTAATCTGTGAGCTCTATGTCCTCATAATGCCACATGCCACATGCCTAAACATAGATATCTCTGTATCACTATTCCCTTCCCTACTTCATATAGTATTAACTTCATATACAATTAACTTCATATCCTATTAACAAAGAATAATATTTCTAACAAGAAACTAACAGATTACAGAGTTTTTCTATAATGATAACCATATTTTTTTTCTCTTCTTCTAACAGTCAGATGAATGATATAAAATGTTTTGTCGTAATGAAGACAACCAATCTCTTTATCATTGAGTGCTTGTACCTATACAAAATGTGCTGCACACATCCTTTTTTGCTGTTCTGCGTTTGTCTGAAATGGATTACAGGAGTTTCATTTTTCTTGGTATCTACATTAAAGTAGAATACTACATAAATAGAAAAATCCCATTGACCCTAAATATATTTGCAGCACTATTTCATATTATGGACATATTCAGATTTCATTTACACTGGCCTCTACCAAGGAATGCTGCTCACCAAGGGAATAAATTGAGAAGGAAACACAGCTCACTGTAATGAAAAATCAATGTTAATATATATCCCATACTTTCTGGGAATAGAAAGCAAACAGGTTGCTCACTGATTTGAATAGCTGCATAAAAATGTTGTATGCAAAATAATCTGTCATGAGCTTTCTGTATTCAGAATAAATATTTCTGAATTGTTTTAAACATAGTTCTATTACTTCTTGTACCAGCAGAATTCTAGCTTATTTATTAAAACCTGAGGGCCCATCACATGATAGGTAGTAATCAATAAAACTTGTGCCAACTGATGTTATTCTGTATGTCAAGTCATATTGCTACAGTTCTGTCTCTAGGATGTTACAAAGCGGTAGCTTGTTTGCAGTGTTCTTTTCTACCTTCTTAGCAATGATTCAGGAATTGTTTCTCATAACTATAGCAACTGGGAAAAAAAGAACCAAACCCAAATCATATTCCATTCATTTCTAACAAAAGACAAAAAAACCCCACACCAACAAAAGCAATAGAAAATTCTGCTGTAATGCACTGTTACTGCATTGCCTCAGATGCATTACGCAAACTGAATAAATTACCTTCTGGTAAGAAACTTGCATGATCAGTCAGTCACATCGGCATGTTGCCAGACCTGACTAATCTAAGCAAACAAACCAACCAACCAACCAATCAACCCACAAACTATATTTGACATTGTCAGGTCATCTGAAATACTACAGCATTCATCCAGATTTACTTGATATTTTAAAGAATGACCTAGATTTTATATATAAGATTTTTTTTATCTGCACTGAGGAAGCTAGGGGAGAGAGGGCTCTTTGGAAGGAAGAAGTTATAAGAACAGAATCATCAAGGATGATGTGGTAAGTTTTATGCTAGAGATTCACGAGGGAATGATGAGGTCAAGATAAGTACTGTCCTTAAAATGCACTACTGCCAGTTCTATGACTCTTCAGGGATCAGCTGTTTAAAGCTGGTTTTGTTAATCTAATATGTATTTACATATATCCAGAGACAAGAAAGGATTTCTGTTGCCATTTGGTTTTTGACAACTGGTCTGCTATTTGGTTCTCATACATTCCTTCATTAATGTCTTGGACATTGCAGGAAAAGAAGACAAGACACCAGGAATGTGGTTTAAGTAGGCCGTGACTTCATAAATAACACATCTGGGAACCATCTGGCAATGACTCGTCCAGTGCAGGTCATACTTCCTTTGTAATCCACACCACGTGGTGGCAAACTGCCATCAGCCCTCCACCCTGCTAACATGGCCTTAGCATCACTCCTGAGATCCATGGGCCCCCTTCCTCTGAAGAGGACTGAAAAATGAAAAAGGAGGTTGTATCTTTACTCAAATATAGCCCCAACTTCCTTTGCCGTCTTCTGTTCCCTTCTCATTTCTGTTTACAGTTTATCATGAAGAGGAATCCTTAGTTAATAATTACTGGAAAGTTCCTGCAGTGAGGCAACAACTTTCCTACCCCAGCCAAATACCCACATTATCAATAATTGCTTCCATGGGAGCAGCCAGCATTATATTCCTTCTCAAGTCAGAAATCTAAATAGAAGTCTATTGAAAGCACACTTTAAATGAATGGTTACATGATTTTTCTTTTCAGTGAATTTATAAATCAGCCAAATTCCTCCTGTGATCACTTAAACTTTCTGGTGTGTTGTCCTGAAATCACAGTCATTTTGCTGTAACATGATCTGGCTGTACTTATGACCTCTTGTCCTAATCTCAATTCTGCCATTATTTTCCCCTCCATGTTTTATCATGATTTATCTTCATCCATTCATATGGCCACTCCCTCATCCTGAATGAATCAGAGCTATCTTCTGACTCTCTGCTATGTTCTTCACTTGAGCTAATGCCTACCTGAAAGGGAACAGATGAACTTCCAGAAAAAAATGGATTTCTGTGTAAGCCAAATGCACACTATTAGCCAGACAATATAGTCTGACATACCATTCTGGAAAACAGGCTGAACATGGATATTACTGGAACCGTCCCCTCCATATTCCTGTTGTCTCACAGGCATTATCAGTCCCAGCCACAGTCTTCTGGGTTGCTACGGCTTCAGATTACTATAATATCCATTTCTAAAGGGTGGGAACCCAGTTTGAAATGATAATGGCTGGAATACCTGCTCTTTGACATTGACATGAAATAAAATATTCTTTATGAATTAACTGCCTTCCATGGAAAGCAACAGTAGCATGGCATCCTTGTCACATGTGAATAGTTTGAGAAACCCTTACATTACTATAATAAAATATTTAAATATTTTTAAAGCAATATTCTCAGTAACAAAAGAGTTGCAAGCTGCAAATGCAGCTTTTCTTCATTTTTCATATGTCTGATTTGTAGATATCTAAGCCAAGGCTCTACTTGAATTCTGTCTGGCCAGTTCTTGAGAAACTGCAACTATCCCAAACTTAGACCTACTTAAATGCATAAAAAGTTTCTCTTAGGCTGATATACTCCTAAAATAATGATCAAAACCAATGCGAAAGTAAACAATGACAACTTGCCTTGTGTTCCAAAGAAAAAAAGATGAAACATGGAAATTTGTAATATTTTAGGACAGATGTCCACTTAAGACAGGTGAATAAAGTTACTCATACTTACACATGTCAAGATTTTCTGTGTGTTGGCAAAATTTCTACCAAAAATCAAGAGTCCAGAGGCCAAATGTAAATAAAATAATAAATAGGCTCCTTGCTGGAAAATCTCTCAATCTTTAGCTCTTTCCCTCTTTGACTGATTTGCGAAATGTTTATCTTCTTTTTTACTATTTCTAAAAATCAAATTACTACCACAACTGGGAAAATTTACTTGCCCCGCAAAATATAAACCTGCTTTAAATGGCTCTTATGGCTGACTGTAGACCTACTCTTCCCTTTAAAGTTGAAAAAAATCAGTACCTCTCAAAACTAAGTACCCTATTTCTTGTTTTGTCTTTAAGAAGAAAATTGATCTGGTCACTACATAACCCACAGCAGATGGGGAAGTATCAATTTCAAAGTGACTACCCAAAATATTAAGGGTACCATATCTGTAGTTAATTTTTTTTTAATACCACAGTCATCTTGATGATTTTAACAGTACTAACAGCTTTAGTGAGTATTTATTCTGGTCTCCAGCTGAATTAACTAATTGTACCACTGAATAGAGAAAGCAATTCACTATTTTTCACGCATGGGCAGTATCCTAAACTCACTGGCCAAAAGAATATAAAGGCAGCAAATTTTTGTCTTGTGAGCTCTTAAACTGAGGAGAAGTTCACTATGGTGACTGCTTTCATAAAACCTTGAGCTTTAGCCAGTCCACATATATTGATCAATATTCACATTAGTGTGCTTCTATGAACCTGCATATCTCTGTTGATCTGCTGAAACAACCTGGACTTTTTAGTAAAAGGTGGATTTAGAAATATTCTTAATAATGTTATAGCTCATCAGTGCATGAAGGTGAGTGAAGAATAAAAAGAGTGATTTAGACTCCTGGCCCCTGGGTGATGATATGAGATGATGATGATATGAGAGAGCATAAAGGCTCTCAGACTTTGCCCTGCTAATATGACAGATGTTAATAGACTTCTAGTCCTTTGGACACACAAAAGCAGACAAACAGACAGGTGTTTCTTCTCCTTGCCTTTGTACAGCAGCTGCTTCATCTAGGACCACTCAGGTACTGAGAGAGATCTTCTCTAGAGCTATAGATGCATATGTGTATATATAAGCAGAATGTCCTTGAGGGAAACCACTCTGTGGATGAACAGCAGCCAAGAAGCTGAACCCTTTAATTCACCACACACCTACTTGTGTCTTCTCCATGCCTGGGAAGAGGCTGAGCACTCAAAGAGAAGGTGAGTTGAAAAGATGGTATAAAAATCAAGTGTCTGTTGACGCAGATTGCTTCCTGAGCCTCCAAAGATGTGGAATGGGTTCTCCAGATGGACAGTGCACAAGGCATATGTTACAATGCAAACTTTTAAAAAAAATAATCTATCATTTTGATTCAGAAGCTTTCTCTTGTTCCTAAAGCTTCATATAATTATATCATTCCCTAATTGCTACTGAGAGAATGTGCTTTGAGTTGCAAACTGAGGAGAAGAGCAATAATTAAGAGGGTATACCAAGTACATCTGCCTTAAGCAAAAGTAATTTGCAATGCTGAATTAATGCATTCTTTGTCTATCAGTGATATTTGGTGCCACATTTGCTTCTGTTATTGTTTTGGGCATATTTATTTATTCTGACTGATTCTGTCTCCCCAGAGTGAGCTATTTCCCCAGTCTCACTTTCTCTTTTATTTCCTGAATAAATGCAAAAATAAATATGCCAGGAGAATGCCTCTCTGTGATACCCTACACAAAATCAAAAGCCATTTTTTTTATTGGTATTTACCAGTAACTCATAAAACACATACATATCTTTTGACAGTGCTGACTGTTTGAGATGTAAATAATTTTTAATTAATTTTTTAAGAAGCATTATTTTCCTCCTAATACTATCCATCTCATACTTCTTTTTCCCTATCACTTCAACAAGCTTTCTTAAGATTCCAACAGGCATGATGATTATGAGATCTACTGAATTTTTGGGAGCATTATGTAGGTATTACTTTACCTAAATATGTCTCCTTGAAATTTTTCCACCTGACAGGTTAGCAAAGGTTAGATCTTTGATGGGATTTAGGTGTTGAATTACAGATTATTACAATATGTTTGGTATCCTACCACCATCCCTTTTCCCAGTTCAAGGCATGAAGTGAGCTGGGTTCTTAGCAGTTGACTCAAAGCAGCTAAAAGTGAGTGGAGAACCCTCCACTTCCAGCTAAGGATACGCACAGACTGTTTATACCATGTTCCTCAGAGGGACTTCACTAAGTGTGGATTTTGACTGCATAAAGTTCTTCCTTCTGTTCTGGAGTCACATCTGGAAACCCTTTCCTGAATGAAGCACCTATACCAAGACAATCATTTCCTGAAATATAAACACAGTAGGGAGTTTTTGCTTCCATTAAACCCAGCTGCCTGGTTAAGGCAGATCTGACTCCATTAACTACATGAAAGGATGTAGGTGATCTGTGTTTAACTGTGTCCTTCCATGCCCCAGACAGAGCATACTCCTGCCTGTTGGGATAATACACTGGCCATGAGGGTATAACAGATTTTGGGGAAAACAATCCTAGTTGCTTTAAAAGCCTTTTTGTATAAACTACTTACATATTCACTTGAAGGAAGGAGTAGGAGCTGGATTTCCCTGGTGAGTGATTTAACCACCAGGCATTCTAACTCCCTTTCTGGCCTAATGAATATTTCATATTTTATTCTGTGGAACAACATATTATGCAATCATTCAATTAAGCACTGTCTCATAATGCATATGCACAAGGTGTTATTCATGAATAACACCACTGAAGCTGAGAGGCTTGTTTTGTAAAATAAAAAATGCTGTTCTTCATTATTAAGTACTACATCTTTATTGTTCTGCTGTTGAAAGCAGAGTTCACGTTTGGAAACAGCATATCAACCAGCCATTACTGAAAATGCCACTAAACCCCAGTTAACTTCCAAACCAGAATGGAGAGGCTTGGAGAAAAAGGATTATGATCTTTCTCCATCACTTGAAGCATCTTCATCTCTCTTCAAACATACAGTAAACTTCAAGGAGATGGAAGACAAGAACTGGAGTCCAAAGAGCAGAAATACCAAATATTTGGGTATAGGAACCCAAATGGGAGGCAGGGATTACGAAAGACAGAAATGAGTCAGGAAAAGGAGAACAAAGAACTGAAATTTCAGGGGTGAGAGACCACTGCCTGATAAATATCCTTCCCCCCCCCCCCCCCCCCCCCCCCCCCCCCCCATCTGAATAAAGAGAATTGGTGCCACTGGCTCATCCTCAGGGAAAAGGCACATGTAAGGGGAAGATGAGAGGAAGATCCCAATAAGATAACTTGTCTGGCAAAACCATTTCCTGTCTTTTAGCTTGCTCTGATTCAAAAGAGCACAGGTCAAGACTGAGGAGGCCTAAGGAAAGGAGACTATTTGTAAATTTGCCTTAGCAAGTGTCAGAAGCAGAACATTTGCTGACCCTGAATTAAATAACCATGCAAGAAAATTTTTAATTTTGCAGATGGTTTGAATACTTTTTCTTAAAACACACTTAGTGGCATCTACAAAGATGTTAACCAGGCTTTTAACAGTATTCTGAAATGGATTAAAATGCACTGGAATCTGTCACAGATGGGTGTGCCAGAACGGCTGCAGGTAGCTGGACATACCTTCTGGACTTCCTAAACACCCCCAGTGCTCATGGAGCTTGCTGAAGAGCAATGGCACATGGGTAGGTAGTCAGCTCTTGTGAGTCTGCCACATGACAGTGGAGAAAAATGTCAGATGTGAGTTGGGCTAAGAAGCCATATTAGAGTTTGATTTGTAGTTAAGGGAGAGGCAAGGGGAAAGGAGACAGAGATGGGGAGGTGGATCAATCTGTCCTTTAGCTCCTTAGGTAAGGTAACGTAAGGTCATGCATAAATATCTGTTGCCACTGACAGGGCTATTAAGGGGCCTGGTTCCCCATTACCAGAGCTCTTACACTTCAGGAGTGGGATTTGTGCATACAGGAACTTAAGGAAGAGCTATGTTTATGTGTTTTCCATAACTCTTTTGTTTAGAAGGTAATTAAGTCTTTACATTTTCAAATAAAGACATATGTTTATATGCAATTTTGACCTTGTAGAAAATAGAAAAATTGTGACAGTAACATCAATCACTTGCAATCACGAGTGTTTGTCATTCAGCACCACCATGAAGAGGCAAGGGGACAGAGTAGCCAAATGTTTATAAACTCAGCTATGGTTTCAAAAAGATACAAAAATATAATTTTAAAGTCAGTTTTCTCTGTATTTTAGATGTATGGTATTACTAAATGTTGGCATAAAATCAAGATCCCTGCTTTTTTCCATTCTCGTTCCTATACTGCCCATTTTAAGTCATACTAATTTGCTTTTTCAAGTTTTAAAGTACTCTAACCTTTTGTTGTCCTCTTTCAAAAATAGTCTTCTATAAAAAGTTCATATTGATCCCCTGCATTAATCCTTGATGAGAACTCCCGCATTGAGCTATTTTGGCCAAATTTCCTTTCCAAATTAAGTTACTCAAGGTCAAAACTGTTCCTGTTCAAGCTATTCTCTTCAAGCATAATATACAAAGCTAGACTTTGAGACTTGTGAACTTGGACTAGAAGTGTTGCTACTCTATAAGTTCCCAAGTTGTTGTGCATTTCAGTTTTCATAAAAGTTATACACTTCAGCAAGAGAAAACTAAAACCCCCACAACTCTAATGAGAATTGAATACCCCATGACTGTATTACGTCAGTCAGCACTTCCTGAAAGTTTCAGAGAATATATTATCTTTTGAGATAGTATTGAAGTGTACAAATGACAAGCTTGAAAAGTTGATGATATTATCAGTGACCATATAGAATCCAGAAACACATTTCAGATTGTATTCAAGAGCATCACAAGTTTTGCTTAAACACTTAAAATGCAATGCAATTTATAGGATTCAATTAGAGTACTTCAGAAAGTTACCAAAACTGAAAAACCCACAGTGCCTTGACTAATTTAATGAATTTTTATAGCTACAGCAGTAGGTACTTCATGCAGGTGAGATTTAGCATTAAGTTTACCAAGTCAAAGGAAGCCTTTTCTGCACTGCATTGATTAGGATCTTTCTCTCTAATCATTTAGTAGTCAAGCCTCAGACCATCAAGCCTCACACCATTCTGCACTGTATTTCTGGGATGCATCACTATGTTCCTGAGTGATGTTTTCCCAAGGAGATGCTGTTCATGTTTATCGTGCAAGGTCCGTGGGCATCTGGGTGAGGCTGAAAAATCCACAATGTAACTGACTAAAAAGTAGTTTTGCATTGAAATTATATTTAGAAGCATTATTTAAGAAAATGATTTTACATTAATTAGCATTTAAGTTCAGTTAAAGCCTTTAAAATTTTCATGGACTGAGGACCGTCTGTTTCATAATTATGTTCATAAAAGTATTCTGATTATAAGAATAAAACCAGAATCAGACATTCAGAAAGAGTAAAGATTATAATCTCCTTTCAGCACATGTATTTACAAGTACCAATGTTCAATCTTTTTTCCTCCTAAAAATGAGTTAATTTACAATTAATAATTTACTACTAGTCTTATTGTATATTTAATTGTAAATATTTTATATGATCCCTTTAATGGAAATTTTTTTTTAACATATTTTAATGTGATTTTGTGCTGCACAGTGAGAGGGACAAATCAGTAGTTTTGGCTGTTCCTTTGCTTATTTTTGCAGTAAAACCCCGTTTTTTATTGACATGTTGAATCACATTAGAACTGAAACTTTTTCTGCTTCTTTTTGGGGTGAAGAAGTCCTTAGTCAGTATTTTAAATACATTTCATTTCTAAACATCTTATAAATACTTCGACTGTTTCATCCTTCTTTTGTTAGGGAGTAGGGAATAAAGCTCTTCTTGTTGTATCTAGTCCTGTCACCAGCACTAGTTGAGGTTAACATATTGTCTGTCTACTTTTAATAGAAACATTCCTCATGTGTTCTAACAAATCACGTATATCTGAATTCTACATACAAAGCTGTAATTCCATTGAGAGTTCGCAGTGACATTGATAAATGATGTCACCAGAACCCTTTGCTTGAATTACAATCTTAATTATGTACACCTGGGTTCTTAGTATTCCTTATATTATTTCTGTCATAGCACTATCTTGTCCTATTCTTACTCTGATGCTAATTTGTTTTATCAGTAGCCAAAGCACTGCAGCTTAGCAAAGCCTGTCCGTGGTGTTTAAATGACTGTAAATTTCTTCTTTGTTATTATTGCTGTTTTTAAAACAGAGTGCAGCAGTAAACAATAAAGTCAATTTTTACATGAAGATGATGCAGGGTTTGTATAAAGTTTTTAGGAGTTGTTTTTGTTTTCCACAGTTTTCTTATTTAGGACTATCCAGCATTTCTGACTGCTTCTAGTTGTTTCATGTCCCCTGAGAAAAGAAGAGCAAAAAGGTTTGGTTACTCAGTTATTTTTGTGGGAGAGGAATTCCCATATGACTGAAGGTGGGAAACACTGTGTATGGTAAGCCTGAAAATGAGAAATACAAGTTTCTTCTGGTTCTCATTCTCTTGGGTTTTTTTTCTATATTCACCTTGTGAACCTAACCAGGATTACTTTTGTCACAGAAAATATAAAAGACTCGGCTTTGAGTACATGTGTGGCCAATGGAATCCCTTTAAAAATGATCAATCAGGCCGTGACTTGCTTTGCTCCGGAAGCCCCTTGAAGAGACTGGCTTACAACAAAGGTGATTAAAAGTTCCCAATTCCAATTTATCCTCCTAACATTTAAAAAATATGAAGAAAGCATAGGGTTCCAGGATATAACTTGTATCTGTCCATTATGTTTATTTAACTTGAAGAATGTAGGTCCTATCTTGTATAACACTCACAGTGACAGTCCTGCAAAAAGTTCAGAGCTAAATGCTAGCACATTACTTTCAAACTTAGTCTTTATTCAGGCAAATGTATTCATGATCTGCATCAGAACTGAAAAAGGACTTGGAAGATTTTGGTGCTTATAACCATTTCTTCCTTTTCCTCTTTTTTCTCTAAGCTTTCTCTTGCTTCTGTAAAACAATCTGAATTTCACCCTCAAGAAAAATGTCCATTTCTGCTTCCTTCATGGCCAGACTAGCCAGGACTGAATATTAACATTTGTTTTCCCATCATCACTACAGATCACACATTCTTTTTTCTTTCTGCAACTGCAATCTGCAAAAGCCTGAAACAACAGGAACAAAAATGCTCTGAATTTTAACTGATTCTTTACATATATCAGGAGAAAAACTTATAAATAAAATTTCTGGAGACAGAAATCTGGACATTATCATAAATACAATTCTTGTACCAAAATAGTTTTAAGCAAATATTTACCTACCTTTTAATTTAATTAGGATGGCTAGTATATTTATGGCAGGTATTTATTTGCATATGAACAATCACATACTCTCAAGCCCACACTACAAAAATAATTCATTCTTGTCTCAACCCTCTGCCACTGAAAATTTTTACTTTGGTTATTTTTCTTCCTAGTTGTTACATTCATCTTTACGGTCTCAATTATTTTTCATGAGATGCATAGGTCCAAATGAGCCTTTGAACTTTTCCCACGCTGTTTCTTAAGCATTAGGTCTGTTCTGATGGCTCTTCCTGTCCCAGAAGTATATGACAAGTTTCTTCAGAAAACATTCAGTCACTCTTCCATTCCCTAGAGACTGTAACTTTTATGGTTCCACAGCCTCTAAAATCCTAATTAGACCCTTATCAACCCATGAGTTTTAATTCTGAACTTTGTAAATTTCTCAGTTAATCCAGCCTCTGTCACTAATCATGACCTCCTGGAAACTGCACAAGCCATTACAACAATGAAAAATACTGAAAACTCTTGGAAGCTGGCTCAAAAGCCAGTACTGTCAGGTCAGAGAAAATCCAAGCCTGCCTTTACTTTGCTAATCCTTTAAACACTTGGATCGGTTTTCAATAATCTTTTTCACACTTTATAGGGATCTGCTTTTCAGGTCTTGGCATGCAAAGCCCACTCTGACTTCAGCCAAGGTTTGAATTGCATGTTAGTTGTTTTAAATATACCATAAATACACCAGTTTCCCATTCTGCTATCCCCTACATTTTTGAGAGCCTATAAAAGGCCTTTTTTTTGTGCAGCAGAACATCTGAAGAGTATTTTTTACCCCTTAGCTGATACATATGCATGTGCACACACATGAAAATTTGTGTAGATGTTCTTAGTGAACGACCTTTTTTTACTGTCATTCCAAGGTCTGAGTCATGCAAGTTATTGCCTAAAACTTGGAGCCAACTCTGAAAAAAGTGACTCAAACAAATAACTAGATGAAGCACAGATACTGTTATAAACTGCTGGTGAGATTTGAAAAAGGTAAGCTCTTCCTGGTTTACTGTTTTACTTTGGTCTTTCTGTTATCCTCAGTAAAAAAAGTGAGAAACTAAGGGGAAAATTACTGCTGGAAACTTAACATACATGGCCTACTAGGCAAAGTTTAATCCACATAAGTTTCCTTAAAAAGCAGTGAGCCAATAAACCTAAGTTAAATATTTGGAGTTCAGACACGTAAAGCTCCATTGAATTATAAGTTTTACAGAATCTCAGTGCTAACATACATTTCCACACCTGGTAAAAATTCATGTACAAAACTGACTCAGAGAGAAGAAGCAAGGAAACAGATTCCTGTGGTGGGGATCCTGTTCTGTAATTTTCCTGTTAATTTATGTTTGTGGAGATGGGAAAACTAGAGAACCTAATGGGACAACTTCCTTATTATTTTAAATTTAGCTTTGTCATTGTAGAATAGTGCTTAGGGGTAGTTCACATAGAATAGGTATGGCCTGGAACAGAAGTTAATGAAACTGTCCCATAGCTGCTTATTTTAATCGTTTAAATGGGAGTTAAATCTCAAGCTGTGTTTTTCCTCAAAGACTGTGAGTTAGGACCAACAAAAGCAGGCACATTGTGTGCCTTGATTTCTTCCTCTGTTTATTGTGAGCCACTCCCTGATTTTTCTTTTTTAGCTTAGTTTCAAGCCTATTTACAACTGGGATCCAAATGAAAGTGCAGAACTGTCCAATACTTCACTGCATGTTCCTAAAGTCATTTCACTTGAAAAGAGTTTGTTTTTTTCCCCTGTACTTCTTCTTTCTCTGTCTTTTGTTTCCTTCCTCCAAAATACACTTCACCTGTCTCCCCATATTAAAGTGAACTCTTCCTTACAGAACAGATTTATTTTTATTCCGTTGTTGAATAGGATCCTAATTAGATAAGGGTCCCTTTAGTGTTCTAGTACTACAAACTTTAATAACAGCAGCAGCTGATCTTGCAATCAAGCACTTATGACCTGTTCTTGGACATGGGATGTACATAAATTCCACTGAATTTAAGAGTTTTAATTTGTCCATGCCCTCCTCAGGGGAGTTGGAACTAAATAATCTATAAGGTCCCTTCCAACCTAAACCATTCTATGATTCAAGTAATGCTGATACAGGTGTATACTTTAGACTTTTTACATTTTGTCTCAAATAGTTTACTTCAAAACTTTTCAAGTTCATCACTGGGTTATTGGGGATGTGGGAATGAAATCTCAAAAGCTAATACTTTTACTTATTTTTTTTTAGTAAGCCCTATACAGTTACTAAAAAAAAACCAAAAAAACAACCCCTAAAAACCACAACAACAAAAACCACCAAAAAAAGCCCCAACACACACACACACACACACACACACACACACACACACACACACACACTCACACACACACACACACAAACCCAAAACAAAACAAAACAAATACCCCACAAAACTCTACATCAGTTAGCATGTTGGAAGACAGATTTCCTAATCTCTCGTTAAGATTCTAAAATAAAACCATAGGATACAAAGAATACATCCCTTGCCCTGACTGTACCTGGGATGCAGGCTCACTCAATCATAAGTCAAAGCTGAGCCACTCTTGGTCATACTGGGTGGCTGCTGCCTGCACACTCTTCTATCTGCATTTATTAGTGGAAAGAAAATTATTTCTATCCTTCCTGCTTCACTTGAGTTGAAGGAATGGGAAATATACTGCAAGGAAATTTCTTACAAAATGGAGAAGATAATGCCATTGTGCTTTTCCCAGAAGTCGTGTGTTTGCCATTTTCTCCAATTAGTGCATGGAACAACTTCTTTCCTCCACATTCCTCCTACTTGTTACAATTTACTCACCTTTGTGAGGCCCAAAATCAGAGGCCCTATCATTAATCTTCTTTCCCTAAGTGTTTAGGTCCATGAGATCTGGCTTTAATTACAAGCCATGAGAAGAACTAATTACCCTGGCCTAACAAAGACAGGATGACGAAAGGGCGGTGGTGTTGTGAGAATCTGACAGTGCACATCTTGGCATATTAGATATTCCCATTGCTACTTCTCTGTCACTTGAAAAGAGAGATAAAAAGACAAGTATGCAGGAGTTACTCCAAGTTTACAAATGCCTCCAAAGATACCTCCGTGGGAATTTAAGTTTGCCTTGTGGGAGTACTTGTGGAGTGCAGAGAAAACAGATAGCACTTCCAACAGTGAATGCATAATCATAATGAGCTGACCAGTGACTCAAAGCTGAGCTATGCAAGCCTAAAATAAGCATTAAAAATGTGGGAGTCTATAATTCTCAATCAAGGGACAAAATGTTTCACTGCTTTAAATGTAAATAAGCTACTTATCCTTCTGTCAGCTGGGGTTGGATGTGGCCACATCACTTCTGAAAAGTTCTCATTTTCTGTAGAATTCAGTTAGTTCATAATACATTTAATATCTCAAAAATATACTCTTTTTATTCTAATAATCTTCTTATTTAGCATAGAAGACTGGAACACTGACATACAAATAAACACTCTACACTGAATGAAGCTACAGATTGTTGAAGTTAAAGCAGTTCAGTATTTCAGTCAATAAAACCTGTTGTTTCTCTGATCCTTCTATGTACACAAATGAATTGACTGGGTGATTTAAAGTATCAAGTATAACACAGGAATAGCATTTAAAGGGGAGGATGTGTATGGCAACTTTATGTTACTTAGTAACTGGGACAATAACATTAAAAATGATAAGTGAAACGGGAGCCATTCCAGGAAAAACACATAATGTCTGAGCTTGCAGCTAAAACATCTTACAGAAGGCTTGAAAAGGCTAAAAAGGTTGTAACTTCTCTGGAGAATCTGGCACTCAGCTATTGGTTTTGGTGTTATTGGGCTTTTGGTTGTGTTTGACTGATTGATTTTGTTGTTGTTTTTTGTTTGTTTTCTTTTTTATTTTTTCTCACTGGCACAGATGAGGCATGGTGTGGAGCTTCTGCCCAGAAAGTCATCAGCTGTGCTTCATCTTTCCTTGCTCTCATAGCCTGGACTGCTTCATCCTCCACCCTGTTCCCAGTGTACTCAGCAGTTCTTCCCTAACTGGGAAATCTGTATCAGGGATATTGCTGCTGCTTGGAAGATACCACATTGACAGGTATCATCAGTCACACCGTGCTGCTTTGGATTTTAAGGTGTCTAAAGCAGTCCAAAACATGGTGTTAGCTGGGCTTCCAAAAGCAATGTTTCTATGCTAATGCTCTGCCTGGTTTAACAGATGTCACTTCCTACCTGGTTTTAATGTTAACTACTAAAAATCAGTGGCTGTTTTATTGCCCAGAATGGTATGCAGCAAGCCCTTTCCTCCAAAGTGTAAAGTCTGCAGAAGCTATCCTGCTGTGCCATCACACCCAAAGCATTGGATCACCTTAACTCAACTGCTAGGTGCTTTGTGCTACATTATTAATTACTGCAAGGCTTCTAAAGTTTATTTACTTCAGTAAGATTCTGGTCCATTTACTATGATTCATGACTCAATCTGTGATGTTGAATTAATAATTTTTAATTGTCATAATAGCTATGGCACCTATGTTGTGAGAATTAGGAAAACAGTGGCTATCTGGTGAATATTATTGGGGTCTGAATTTTCTTTAATTGATTTTGTTAGTAGGCCTACCTTTTAATGCTGTTCAGAGACAGAAGCGTTTCTACATAAATCTCAATAGTTTGGAAGGGGTAGGAGAGGGAGTGCTGTATAACAAAGTATCCTGCGGGGTTTATACGTAGCATGAAAAAAGTTGTGTCATAAAAGTTCTTAGTGTAAAGTTGCTTTGGGTTGTGTTTTTCAAATACACCTAAGCTTCCCAGATTGCCTAGAGAAACTATTTTCAGTTCTTTTGATGCCTCCAACAATTACACCATCTTGATGACAGACAAACTGTGTTGAAGCACTGCTGTGTCAATGGTTTATGTTTCAGCTGACTCATCATGACTTTTACACACACATAAAAGTAAACCAAAAAAATTTTGTTGATTTGCTGAGTGCTGTGCAATCCTTCATGTATCTGAAGTCATCGTCCATCTGAAGCTGCCTACAATAAATATATTAAGTAAAAATACATTAACACATTTTCTAATGCTTTTCTAAGTCTTATCAATAATAAATGCTGCAAGTATTTGTATATTCAGGTTGCTGCTCAACCTGGTGTGACAGACCAGAATCAAATTACTCCACCATGAATGGCCTGTAAGAGACCTGGGGCAGTAAGTGATGCGGACTGTGCAATGGCAGAAAGGAATGCACGTTTCTGAGCTCAGTTCACTTTGGCTATAGGCAAGCATTTATTTTCTACATTATATGAAAGACTCAAAGAAGTTTTATGGTCTGAGTAATGCAGAAAGCAAACCTCTCTGGAAATAATTGTCTATGAATTCCAGACTAGGGATTCCCAGTCCACAAATCCCAGCTAATCTATTTTTTCCCCCTCATTTCCATGGGAACAATGGTTACAGGGAGTCATGAGTTTCATACAGGCAATCATTTCTTCACTTCCTGTGCCTGAAGTTTAGTGAGGTGCGAAACATCAGCCCTTCCTGTCAGACAAACTAGACCAACATGAGGAATATGTGTATCTGTGTATCACAGGAAAGTGGAAGGAAGGAAGTGTGGAAGGAAGTGCGGAAGTGCGGAAGGCAGGCAGGGCGGCAAGGCGGGACGGAGGGTGGGAGGGTGGAACACAGGAAGGAAGGCAGGAAGGCAGGCAGGAAGGCAGGCAGGAAGGCAGGCAGGAAGGAAGGCAGGCAGGAAGGAAGGCAGGCAGGAAGGAAGGAAGGCAGGAAGGAAGGCAGGCAGGAAGGAAGGCAGGAAGGAAGGCAGGCAGGAAGGCAGGCAGGAAGGCAGGCAGGAAGGAAGGAAGGCAGGAAGGCAGGAAGGCAGGAAGGAAGGCAGGAAGGAAGGCAGGAAGGAAGGAAGGCAGGAAGGAAGGAAGGCAGGAAGGAAGGAAGGAAGGAAGGAAGGAAGGAAGGAAGGAAGGAAGGAAGGAAGGAAGGAAGGAAGGAAGGAAGGAAGGAAGGAAGGAAGGAAGGAAGGAAGGAAGGAAGGAAGGAAGGAAGGAAGGAAGGAAGGAAGGAAGGAAGGAAGGAAGGAAGGAAGGAAGGAAGGAAGGAAGGAAGGAAGGAAGGAAGGAAGGAAGGAAGGAAGGAAGGAAGGAAGGAAGGAAGGAAGGAAGGAAGGAAGGAAGGAAGGAAGGAAGGAAGGAAGGAAGGAAGGAAGGAAGGAAGGAAGGAAGGAAGGAAGGAAGGAAGGAAGGAAGGAAGGAAGGAAGGAAGGAAGGAAGGAAGGAAGGAAGGAAGGAAGGAAGGAAGGAAGGAAGGAAGGAAGGAAGGAAGGAAGGAAGGAAGGAAGGAAGGAAGGAAGGAAGGAAGGAAGGAAGGAAGGAAGGAAGGAAGGAAGGAAGGAAGGAAGGAAGGAAGGAAGGAAGGAAGGAAGGAAGGAAGGAAGGAAGGAAGGAAGGAAGGATTCATAAATCAGTAAATAGAGAAATAAACTAAAATAGTTATGAAATATTTCTTATAGAAACAGTTTATAAATTATATTTAAAAAGGAAAGGTAGAACTACATGACAGAACCAGGAATGATTTAAAATAAGTTTCAGGTGGACTTTCTTCCACGACTAATTATTTAATGTTCAGCTTTCTAGTGTCCCTTTAAACTAAACACTCCTACAAATTTTCTTATTTTGAACTGAAAACAAGGATTTAAAACAGTGAGCTCTTACACCTTGACATTGAATTAGCTCCTGCATATTACATGACTGTTTAAATACTAGTGTCAACAAAATCTTTTTTGAACAAATAATGACTTATCACTATATACTTTTCACACCATCTGTTCTAAGACAATTGTGTCTCATTGAAATGGTGAGTTATTCCAATAAAAACCCTAAGAAATCTGATCAAGGGAATTTTATGCAATATTAACAGGGTCATCAGACAGACAGTGTGGGTAACTACTTGATAAATATGTGTAAGAAATAAAATAGCAATTATAGCAATTAATAGCTATGGGGAAAAGCAAAAGAAGATCTATGTTATGGCAAAACACCAAAAGATTATATAGATAATTAATTTTAAATGTAGATAATATTTTTCACCCTAGCAATTTCTAAACTGGCAAAACAGTCTCTGTGAAATGCCTATTATATACGGGGTAGGGGAGAAATAGAGCAGCTGTTTATTGCTGTACAGCAGTGCTGTACTACATGGCTTTGGAAAGGAAATGAAGAACACCATTTCTCTGTGGAAACAAGTGAGGAATTTGAGGGTGCAGAATGTTTTTACCCAGACTGATTTTTGGCCAGGCCATCAGCTTTAAGATCTTTGTTCTCATAAATGTGACATGAAATCTCTGAAATTACCGTAGGCAGCAAGGATATGTCTGCCTTTTTAAGAACACTATGTAAGCCACAGATTTTCTGCAAATACATGTTGCATCCGAGAATCTGTAGGATTTAGAAAAAGGTTCCCAGAAGGCTGTGATCCCACTTCCAATTCTCTGACTTTCTTTGGGAAGAAGCTGTTTAACTAATACATCAACCTGACCTACTGGTATTTGAGTCCTGAAAACGTGTGTTGTGGGAGAAGGGTCACAAAGCAGCCCCATCACATGGTGCAGGAGTACTAAACACCACCACCTATCACTTCAGTCAGAGTAAACAGCTTGTGGGTGTGTCTATGAATATTAAACTCACTTCAAACAGCAGGGAGCAGACAACCTACTGTTTGAAATAAGAATGTGAGCTTACAAATCACCCACTATTGAGGGACTTTCCCCATCAGACCCCAAGCCAGCAGGCTATCCAGTTTTCACTTTGATGTTACCTACAGTGTTCAACTGGCTTTCTTGTAAAATCCCATTCATTTAATTTCTGCCATTTTTGAAACATCCCCCCAAGACCCTTCCTGCCCAAAAAGTGTTTGCAAAGTTACTGTGGCCACATACTAGTTTAGATCCTGGTTTGTCTTGGTTGGTTGGGTTTGGGTTTATTTTTTTTCTTGCCATTTTGTAGGGGGGTCTTATTATTTTTAAAAGTAATGTATTTGCCTTAATTACATTTCATTTTAAACTGGTTTTAGTACTATGCCACTGAGAACCAAAAACCCCTCACTACTATGGTTTACTTAACCATTGTTTGGTATCACACCATTTACCAAACTTTCCAGACAGCAATGATAAACAATAGCATTGTGGGCCACTAAAACATGGTATCTATTCCTAACAGATCTCATGGCAACCTTGCTAAAACCAGTAATATTATTTTGGCAAAATCAGTTTAATTCTCACCTGACCAGCAAAATTAGAAGAGGACAGGTTTCCAAGAAGGCATTTTCCCATTGGGTACAACCAGAATGTAACCAATATAAAAATCACATGGGCTTTACTTAAGAATGTCTTTCCTTGTATGATTTATATAAGTCTTATAGTATTTTGTTGTTCTAAGTTAGCTGATTTGTTTTAAGTATTTTGTTGTTCTAAGTTAGCTGATTTGTTTTAAGGTTCTTTAGAAAGCTTAGATATGAAAAAGAAAATGGGATTCCTCATTTTCACAAAGTTCTCAATCTACAGGTATATAATATGTATATATTACTTTTAATGCAAGTAGCCTACCACTAAGCTAACTGGGAAGTTTATTGGGAAGTTCTGTTCTCATTTTCATTGGTATCTTTTTATATCACCATATGTTCTCCTAAACTTCCATATGCTTTTAAAAATTTATTTTAAAAGAACAAGCTAGTTCTATGCTGAATTAACAGATCAGTTGTAATTTCTTAGTTAAACATTATCTATCACATGAGCCAGTCACCAAATCAACCTGAGGGTTCATTTTTTTATGAGAACTATTCTACAGGAGTATTTTCATTAGGATGGATTCTCTGCCTAATTTCACTACAGTAATTAAAAAAAAAAAAAAAAAAAAGTTACATGAGTTACATGTACAGACATGCAAAACCTATGTTTTGAAGGTGCTTGACTGTGTATCAAGAAAAAATGGAAAAATACACTCTTACAGTTAATATTAGGTTTGTCAACATGATACATGTCATTTACAGGCATTTTAATCTCTAGTTATTCTGACGTGGTCATGGTGAAAAATAATACAAAATATAGACTTATGACAATTAAAATAATTCCTCTACTTGTAGTTACAAAACTTTGGATATCTGTATTTTAGAGATACGAATGAAGGACATATAGATTTTTGAATCTATTATAAACATTGTGCATTTTGACATTAACCATTTGCCACACAGCAAATATTTCACTGTTTTAATTTACATGGTATCAAAAAGAGGAGGGAGAAACAACTATCAGTAGGGTGAGGAATTATTTTTTCTTTTTTGCTGAAACTTTATGAAATCAGACAATTTTATACTCTACCTTCCCGAGTAACATGTAATAATTTTTAAATTTTGGGAATCTATGGAGTCTAGAACTTGAGAGGAGGCCTTGACTTTGAAAAAGATCTGGAGATTTATAGACAAGGTTCTGCAAAATAAAGTTGGCTTATCTTGACAAGTATCAATTCTCCTCTCCAGACATTCTTTATCTCTACTTGCAGAACTCTTACTTTCATAAGAAGGAACATGAAGGCCAAAGAGCACATAACAGTGTTCTAGCAGTAAGATTCAATATCCTTTAAAAGCATACTCTCAAGGGAGGCTGCAGGAGACCCATTGCTTGAGTGATTTAAATCTAAACTGGACAAAACTTCAGAGAGTACACTATAGGGAGCAGCTTTGGATGAACGGGGGCTGTGCAAGCTGATTTAACAAAATTTTCCCATTCCTAGCTTCTGTTATTTTGCATCAACTTCTAAAAGATGCAAAATACATAGAGCTTCCAAAATGGTTGAGCACCCATCCAATGGGTTGAGCAGATATCCAAAGTTTTGTAACCACAAGAAAAGGAATTATTTCAACTGTCATTTTAATCTTACATCTTTTATCTGGAGCCACATTATATAGGTCCTGTTTCAATTATGCCATAAACTTGGTCTAGGCACTGTGGATATATTATGGGATTATGATCCACAATGGGACACTACCTCAAATTATCAATGCTATTGTCAAACATTTCATATCGTGCCCTCACTCAGTTCTTCCGCTAACAAAATTGTATAATTTAATTGTAAATTTTTACTATAACTAAGAGATCATCATTATTTTGTTTTGCATTTTGATGATTTATTTTAGTTTGTACTTTTTATCCCCCAGATTACAAGGCAGTCAGTGCATAGAATATGTTAATTACTGTGCAAAATAAAAACCTGCCACATAACTTTTAGCTGATACGTCTGCATCTGCACTGGTTTTGTTCAAGAGCACTTGTATTCAGTTATAGTGACAATAAATGGTGCGGTTTATTTCACTTTAAAACAGAAAAATACAGCTTCTG